>NC_137675.1:51694850-51834850 GCF_963989245.1 Nansenia antarctica
TGGCCGACCAGGACAAGAGCAAGTTCAAGAGTGAGTCTGGAGCCGAGCCAAAACACTCCTATCTACCTCTGGCAGGCAGCACACACTGAAGACAGAAATCAGTTTACAGTAGAGGTTACTTGTGCGTGTGTGTCACTGGTTACAGTTAATGTGATGATGTGTGCATGTTTTTAGTCAAAACGTCTAACGTGTGTGTGTGTGTGTGTGTGTGTGCGTGTCCTCCAGCTAAGGTGCACAGAAGGCTGTATGACATAGCCAACGTGCTGCGCAGCCTGAAGCTGATAGAGAAGGTCCACGTGACGGAGGAGAGGGGCAGGAAGCCCGCCTTCGAGTGGACCGGCCCGGAGGACTTCACCATGGTTACGGGTCAGTACCCGTCAGAACTGATCACAGACACAGTGCTTGTGATGCCTGTCTCTATGTCATGTTATCAACATAATGAGCATCGCAAGCAATGAGCTCTTTACCTGAGGCGCGTGCGTGTGTGTGTGTGTGGTGGGGGGGGGGGACGACGACTGGTAGAGTATCTCCCCATTCACCAGTCTAAGGGCGCGTTCGTAAATTTGCTCTGAGAGTGCTGGAGCGCACACTGGGTTCAACGTCATAATGGGACGTTGCTCTCTCTAGCACTCTCTTTAGCATATTCTTTTGAAGGAAAAGTGCAATACAAATAAAAAGCAATATTATTATTATTATTACGGTAAATTTCTAAATCATTTTTAAAAAGTAATTTAGTATTAAAGTCATTTGATCGGACAAGAGGGCATTCCTTGAGTGCTGATCAGATTTCCGGAGCGAATATACGAACGCAGCCTCAGTCAGGGTTCCCACGAAAAGAAATCAAGGTCTTAAGAAACAAGCGTCACATGCTCAAGCCATGTATCAGAAACAGAAATATAAGTGTAGAAGTATCACAGTAGGCCTACGTGACATTCCACATCAGATCCCATAAACCCATACTGTATCATATCCCATCATACTGTGTGAGAAGGTCGCTTCTCAAATACTGCAGGAAACCTCAGAGTTGTTCTATCTAACAGATTAATGTATTTAGTGTTGGTGCATCTCGGTGCTGATGGTACAATCTACAGTGTTTGTTACAGTTGGTTGTTCTGGTGCCACTCAGGCAAATGTATTTATTTTTATCAAGGACCGACTTTGTTGAACATTGTGATGTTTTTTCCTGACTGTGTTTTATAATACTGTAGTTTTGTATGACGTATGTTGTACATTGTGTGTGTTCAGGGCTCCCTTGTTCAAAGTGGTTCTCTGTGGCTCAGTTGGTAGAGCGTGGCGTGGCACCATGCTCGATGGCGCTAACAACACTTAGGTTGTGGTTTCGTTTCACCCTGAGACTATATACTCACTGTATACTGAAAAATGTATGAATATTATGAAAATGTATGCAGTCACTGCAATGTAAGTCGCTTTGGATAAAACCGTCATATATGCCTACATGGCATATATTCTTCTTCTCCTCCTTCTTCTTCCTCTTCTTCTTCTTCTTCTTCTTCTTATTATTATTATTATTCTTCTTATTAAAAGATACCTCGGTCTCAATGGGACTCCCTGCCAAAATGAAAGTTAAATAGCATCTTATTAAAATAATTATTCATGAGGCATTTTGGACATCAATCTCATGAAGCTCTAAGTGTGCACGGCAACTAGCTCACTGTGACCTTAAAGTGCTGTAAGTCATGTCAAGGAATGTTACATTTATGACTGATGGGGGCTTCATGCTGAGGAGAAACTTTCATGGCATGTCATAAACCATAAATAGCTTACATTTACATAATGACACTACACCATTCATTTTGTAATAACCTGCACAGGGACTACAGGTGGAAATTAGCTCATGAGCTAACTCTGGTGGATTTACATTGATGTGGAAACTGATTTGTTGATTAATGTGCACTGTCCCTGGTAAATAAAGAAATAATAATAAAAAAAAGAAACATTTACATTCTAGACATTTATCAGACGTCTTTATCCAAAGCGACTTACAACAAGTACATTTGTCAGTAAGGGAATCATGTATACCAGTCATGTCTACATTAGTCCTCATGTCCTATCTGCACCAGGGTGTGAAACCATCACTCTCTATATGAGTATGATGGTCGCAATGTGCAGAGATGCCGTACAGCTGATTATAGAGGTTTTTTGTTTGCGAGGGAGAGAATAAACGTTGATGATGATTCCTTCATCTAGATTAGTTCTTCTCAGATGAGATTAACGGTCACAGGCAAAGATTTATTGTTTGTGGTTTTGACACAGACATAGTTAACAGGATGCGGTTCAGCATGTACCCCAAGCATATGCTCATTTGATATTAAAAAAAGCTATAGCAGTTTATCCCTTAGCTGCACATCAACCCCCTTTACCATCCTGTTGACAGTTATCTGAACCAGGGCCGTATGGGGGAGTGGAGCGAGCCATGGCTGTGTGATATGTCTAGTCATCACAATCACAACCACTGGATTTTATTTTATACTACTGTAACCCTCTCCTGAGGTACTATTTCAATAAATTAAGATGTAACAGGATTCTGTTGATGGTGAACTGACTAACTCTCTTCTTGTTTACAAACAAATCAGATAAGTGTATGTAATTGTAATTGTGTGTCCCCATAAACCAAGTAAGCATATAAACCCATATACAAACAAAATACAAAGGACAGCATTTTTAGAAGGAATAGCAAAAATATGTTTCTTTTATTTTAGGTATATACTGTGTGCTACACTATGTGCTAGGGTTTGTATGTCTGTGTGCTATACTATGTGTAGGCCTATGTGTTGGTAGTCACATTACTTTGTACAGCACCGTTTACATAGACAAATGTTGCAAAGTGCTTCACAACAAGAACAATACTAAACAATATAAACAATAAATACAATACAAACAATATGTTCAAACACCAAACCCCCCAAAAAACAAGCCTGTCTGGTGAGTCTACTGTATTGACAACGGCATGCATCATTTTCTTTTTCATTAGCTACTTTGTCGATGTGACCTTAGTGTGACCCCAGTATATTATTCAGAGAGGGAGAATGGCAGAATATGAATAATTAAAATTGACTTATCTGTACACTGACAGTCAAATAACTGACAGTCAAATAACTTGATATAACTTCCAGTAGAAGGCCTCCGCGAGTTGTATGTTTGTCAATATCTGCAGGTATGCTGTTGTTGGTGGTTGGTTTCCTCCTAAATTGCTAGTTGCCACCCAGACATGATGGATGCCGTTGTGTTTTCTGTTTTTTCGGGGTGGGCTGCTGTTGGTGCGCGGTGTTTACCTCCTTCAGAGGGGAGGAGCTGTGGTGACGGGAAGGAGAACACAGGCCCGCCCCTTATGACATCCCCACCCAAGAAGAGGAGCCGCACAGGCCTTCTCAGGGAGTGTATGGAGGAGATTAGAGAGGCCAACAGCCCTGTCCTCAGACGCACCGCTCTGAAGAAACAGGAGGCAACCACACAGGTAATGACACACACAGCTCTCAGGGCTTTCCACAAGGATATGGAATACCCAGCTAGTGGGGTCCAGGGGAATTTCCCCCGGGAGAAAACATTTGACCGTAAAAGCCCAAATTTGGTGGCCTCTGGCACATTGTAATGACACTATTCCGTAATATACACTGATCTTAATTATTGAGTTTGCCTACCCGATTGTAAACATGTTGTGAATGATTGTGAAGGAGAGTTAGGCTTCTTGTGCGTTTTAACAGTGTGTAAATAGCGATTAAAACCACACCTGTTCCTGACTGATCAGAACCTTTGTAATTAAAAAAACATTAGTCCATATTTGTTATTTATTTATTATAATGTATTAACCTGTAAGGTGTATCGGGACATGCCACAATGATAGCTAATGTATTGTTGTATTAGAAACATAACTACACTCTAAAGCCCAATTTATACTTCTCCGTCGAATTTACGCGCGGCTACGCAAGGGCTCTCCCAATTTATAGTTCTGCATTGGTCGGTCTGCGTCGCCCTGCAGTTACACCGTCACATCGCTGTAAATGAAACATGGAAATAGGTAAAAATGCGCGTCTATCATGCACACATCAGCATTGATAACTTTACATTAAATATGTCTATCATCATCCGCTGTCAATCGCCACAGGTAATCATTTATTTCTAAATAAACAGGATTGTACATCTCGTAAATGTGAATCGCGCTCCTTATGGGAAGGCTGTGCTTGACGCTTCCATGGGGCGCTCCTTTGGAATGGTGTACTCATAGCGGCATAATAGCGATTTTTGGGTTATGCTTGTGGTAAAGAAAATGTCTATAATGCATTGAAATTACATTAAACTAAGATAATAAGATGGTTATCATAATTTTTCAAATCTTTATAAATAAGTAATTACAGAAAGTAAATGACATTTCTGTCATTGCTTCCGCATTTAGGCCTACGAGAGAGTCGGAATCATGACGCTACCAAGCGGACCAATCACAGTTCTTACGGTCTGCGTAGGTGTGCCGCGTAGTTACATTTTTGGAGAGGTGCGCGCGTAGCTACGGCGTAGATTTTACGCAGAAGTATACATTGGGCTTTACTCCTGTCTCCAGGTTGCAAATGTTGGTCTGTAGACCAAACAGAGTCTCTCTGACTAGCCACAGAATCCTGGTATGCCCTGACTAAACCCTCTCCACAGAGAGGGTCCTGGTATGCACTGACTGAACTCTTTCCACCGCCCCCCAGGCTGCAGCTCTCCCCCAGGAGGAGGACCAGTCCACCCAGGCCCAGGAGGCTGCTGATGTAGAACCCGCCCTGCTGTCCCTCTCCCCTCCTCTGTCTCCGCTGGCCCAGACCTCAGCATGGGAGCCCCAGGCTACTGCTCTGAACCACCACACTCCCAGTGAGGAGCAGCAGGTACGCTCCCCACCAGGCCTCTCGTCCACACGCACACACACACACACACACACACACACACACACACACACACACACTCACACACACACGCCTGGCCACTGCACAGCACTCCTCTGGTGAAGTCGTCAGGCAGTCGTTAGGCCAGTGTTAACGCTCCGGCCAGGTTCCTGCTCTCACCAGGCCTCTCTGGTCCGCGTCTCTGCCTCAGGACTCACTGGACCAGAGCCTCCCTGTGGTGGAGGACACAGGGCCGGGCAGGGCCGCTCAGCCCTCGCCGTTCACACGGCCGTCTCTCCATGAGATTAACCCCATAGGTAAGAACTTGCCGCTCTCTGCGTTTCACACTAAAGCTTACCTAGCTTTCCTCCCTCTGAGCTTATAGAGTATGATACTGATTACTGATTTGACAGTTTCAAACCAGGGAAACAAGAAAACCTGATTCCGATAAGGCTGTTGTGTTCAGCTAATCTTCAGAAAAACAGGTTTCTTTAAGCTCGGAGGGTCGAGCGACTGTGTGTCCGTTCACGGTCCCTGTCTGTCCCCTGTAGAAGAGGCTGATCCCTCGGGTCGCTCGGCCATGAAGAGAAAGAAGACGGTGCGCTTCGGCGCCGCGCTCTCCCCCGAGTTCTTCGACAAGACCCTTCCCCCCAGCACTCCCGTGCTGAAGGGGGCCACGCCGGCTCGCGTCCCGACGTCCGCCGGCGGCGGGTCCCAGCTGAGGTCGCTGCTGAAGACCCCCCAGAGGGGTGAGCCCACGCCCCTATAGATAGATAGATAGATCTTTATTTAGTCAGGACAGTGCACATTAATGAACAGTCACTTATACAAAGTATGGTGACAGTAAATATTCCGGATTTAGCTGTGAGCTAATTTGCATCTTTAGTCCTCATGACATAAAATCGTACAATAGATAAAAAATAAAAAAAAAGAATAATGGACATCACAACAGAATACAATAGGGCATAAAACAAACAAATGACCATAGGGACATATATTGGTGCAGTAGAAAATAAAGTGCACAGGTTAAAAGTGCAAAATTAGACAGAAAATAAAGTAGTGTGTAGTTGTGTTGAGCGTTAGCAGCCAGTCTCAAAACCGTGCATTTGTGATTGAGAGAGTGTATCTACGGTCATTCAGACCTGGTTATTCAGTTGGGTTTCGATTTTGTTTTTGAAACACAGAAATAGTAAAACTGCTTCTCTCCTTCCTTCAGATCGTTTTCCCTTCCATTGAGGAGGAAGTCGAGGGGTTGTTGGCGGACGATGCAGGTTGGTTTATTGAATGTGATGATTGCTGTGGAAAGCGATGGGTTGTCAAGCCCTGACTGCCTAGGGGCAGACACCTGCCAGCCAAGGTGACTGGTGGATGAGGATTTGGAGGATGAGGAGAATCTCCCAGCCACTCTAAACCAGCATTAAGGCAAAAGTCACACAGAAATGCCCGAGGCGTTGAAAAATGACTGCCTGCACAGAAGGAACCTCCTGTAGTACGGATAGCACAAGTTTAGAATCCACCCGCTACCAGGGTCTCTCTTTAAGTGTGCCCTGATTAAAGTAAATATAGGCTATATATATAGTTAGACAATGGCAGTTATTTGCATGAACAATGCGTGATTACATGTGAATAGAAGTGCTCATCCAACCTCCGAAGAAGAAGGCTCTGATGAAGATGGGTAGAATAATTACAGGTGGGCTTGTTTTTTCCCCCCGTATGGGACATAAGTAGTCAGTCAGCTCAAGTAACAGCTAATCAGTGAGTGTGTGTAAAGGTCTTTGCACACCAATGCGTGCGTTTACGCATGCGTATTTTTAAATTCGTCATCCGAAAAAAACGTTACGCACAGAGACCTTGCACACCGGTCCGTTGCGTTTTTTTTACGTTGCGAACTTTCAGGGTCTGTTGACACTCCTCCTCTCCTCTCCTAACCCTTTCGCAATACGCAACACTCACTTCAAGCAGTGAGGATGATTTTGTGCTCCTCTTACTTCTTGAAAATAGGAAAAGGAAAAGGAAATATTGGATCCACCCCATCCTCAGAACTTCAAGAGGTATTTTGTCTCACCTGCTGGCCAACTAGGAGGCCTATTCAACCGTGTGCGTCGTGGACTCCCGTAGAGAAAGACTTTGTTACAAATTGAAAATTGAACACTTTGTTATTAGCTACATTGGCTATTGTTACTGTTACTTGTTACTGTTATATTTTGTAAATACTACTACACTTAACTTAAGTAAAAGAACAAAAGACCAGATGACTTTGTTTGTTTATTTTGCATTAATTATGTATATTTTTAATTTCTCTTATCTAGTCTCACTTTACTTTACCTCAGTGGTGTCTCTCACTGTTTACCTCAGTGTACATTCGTACGTTGGCCAGAGTTTAAAAAAAACTACTCTCAACGCTTTTGACGGACGCGAAAAACGCAGAAAATCGAACCTGTTGCGTTTTTTTTTTGACGGACGAATTATTACGGATTGGTGTGCAAGCGTGGTTGACACAACATGAGTTCTAATAGAAAAAAATAACGGAAGAAATGCCATCAATTTTGTTCTTGCCATCAACGGGTGGATTACGTGGCTGTGTGCCTGTGCCCCACCCAATGTGCTTTCCCCCAACCCTGTACAAGGCTACGCCGACGATGTGCAGCTGGCGTCTCGTGAAGAGAGTGTCATCAAGAACATGCTCTCCAGAACAGACACATTTCTAGACTGGTCCGGTCTGGAGATTAAACAATCTAAATGTGCTGTCCTGTACCAGAGGCGAAGTGGGGGAAACAGATGGTACAAATCCAAAACGGACAGAAACCCTGAGTTCACCATCCACTCAGGGGAACCAATCCGTGTGTACGACCTGCACGAGACGTACACCTACCTTGGACACAAGTTCAATATAGCAGGTGAATGGAAAGAACAGGTTGCCACTTTAGCCACTGAGTTTACCACCAGGCTGGACCTCATTGATGTTTCACCACTTCCACTGCTCATGAAGTTGGAGGCCATCAGACAGGTCGCCCTGTCCAGAATCCAACATCTTTTCTCCAACATCCATCTCCTAAGCAAAACACTGAGGGAACTGAATGATAAAGTGGTCTCTCTGGTGAGGAAGTGGTTTGGACTGAACTCCCGTACCACCAGAGACATTATTTTCCACTCTAAACAGGAGGGAGGGTTTGGTGTTCCAAACGTGGAATGGATATACAACGCCACACGCCTCTCACACTTGTTAAACATGCTGAACAGTGATGATAAGACCGTCAGAGAACTTGCGAGGTCCTCCTTGTTTCTGGACATGAGACGCCGCAAAGTTCCCTTGGCAAGAGAGGGTGAGCCCAGCTTCCTGGGCTTCAAGAGGAAGCCCAATTTCAAGATGGACACCCACTCTGCTGGTTTTGGGGTCTGGTCAGATTGGCCTGACCTCAATGACCTCTGTGCGAGGACTGGAGTTTCCCTGGACTGGGTGAGGTCTGACTCAGACACTGTAACAGTGTCCGAGAATGTTATAACTGACTGTTCAACCTCAGTAAGGGCTACTGTTATTGACACAGAACATCATTTGTCACCAGACCATGCACGAAGGTACCTTGTTAGGTTACAGCACCAAAGACAGCAACAACACTGGACTGGTTTAAAACTACAGGGAAAGCTAGCTTGCCTCCCTACTACTGATCATTCTGTTTCTCACTCAATATTTAAGAACCACGCAGTAGATGAGGATATAGTCACTTTTACAGTTAAAGCTAGATTACAGGTCCTCCCAACTAGACTCAATCTCTCTCTGTGGTACCCTAACACATTCTCTCCCCACTGTCTGCACCATGATCAGAATTCAATCACTGAATCCCTGTCACATATTCTGAATGGCTGCTTTGTATATAAAGGCATGTACATCGCTAGGCATGATAGAATTGTTGACTTGCTAGTTAAGGACATGCTCTCATATGTTACACCCTCTGTTAAAACCTATAAACACACACGTGTCTCAACTACCATGTTCAACCTGTGCAATAATGAATATTACTATTTTTGTGTGTGTGTGCGTGTGTGTGTGCGCGTGTGCATGCGCAGGGGTGATGAGTGAGCTGCGTAATCTCATGACCCATGTTGCTGACCAGGGGCCAGGCACTTACGGAAGGCAGTGGCAGCACCCATCTGACCTTACTTGCAGGAATTACCGATCCCGATTTGGTAATGAAACCCCATTGTTCTCCCTGGATGATTGGCAGTACCAGAACTACCTCAACCACCGGCGCTTTGCCAAGGTCCCCAAGATTTTTGAGAGGAGTAAAATATTTTAGAATACACGGCCATATTTGGAGAAAAAATAAATAAATAAATAAATAAAACTCCAGTATGACACCATGGGCCCTATTATGCACTTCTTAACTTGCCATCTTAAGTCTTAATTAAGACGCACCGCCAGGTTAAGACCTACCGCCACCCTTATTATGCGCTTCATACGCCCTACTGCTATTATGCAGGTGTCAATAGGCGCCCACACATAAGACGTAAAACTCCCGTGCATATATTGCTCATTGTGGGAGTGTTCATATGTTAATGAAGTGCACTAGGCGCCGCTGCTATTATGCGATCTGACTTTTCTTCTAGCGCTAAGAAGTGGTTTGAAAAGTTCTTAAGTTTAGACTTCATGCACGTTTTGAAACACGAGCCCGCCTCCGCGGTTTGCGCATGCATGTGGGCACACATGAACACGCACGTGGCTCCACGGCAAGACGTCAATTACGGTCACAGTATAAATGCTTTATTTCAGAAGGGAGAGGCCAGCGCTGTACAGTATGTTGCCTCCGCATACTGTGCACATACAGTACGAGCATGCCGTGCGTAATATAATGACATCAACATCTGTCATTCCTGCAGTCTTCCAGCGACCCCTCTGTAATACTTCTCAACTCACAAGCGGAGGTATTGCCGTGTTTATTCAGAAAATAATGATTGCTGCGTTTATTCTGAATACTATATCACACAAGGTTGTTCCATGTTGCCAGGTGACTGTCTCCCTTCCGTCTCCCTGTCTGCAGTTGAACTTAAACCAGCTGACCTGTTCTTTCCTTTAACGAATTTGAGTATAAGGTTCCCTTGCACAGAAAACGAGTAAGCTCGAGATAAGATTGCGAACTGACGAGCCTTGACATGCACGAGCTTGTTACTTTCTTCTGCAGAGAAGCGCGCTGACCTCCTTCTTAGGACTTCCATAATAGCATAGCGCTAATGACTCAACGCAGCCGGTTCTTAAAGGGAATGGCACCTGGCACGCTGATTGGGTTGATTGAGAAGACGCCCAAAACACACCCATGACTAATTTCTTTGCTTAGCGCCAGGTTTTAGGCGCCCACTACCGCACGCATAATAGCAAAGTGGCCTTGACCACGCCTCCACGTCTTAAGTTTAGATCTACCGCCTCGTCTTATTGATGAAGTGCATAATAGGGCCCCATGTCTTTTCTCTCAAGCAGAACTCTAGGTCTGCTATCTACTTGGACATTGCTTGGGTGAGTTCCAGATATTGTTAAAAACAAATCAACTAAATCAAAACGAGTCAGTCAAATACAGCAATTCCCAGCCTACATCCTAACGGAGATGGGATTACTGTAATAACTTCTAAAAGAGAGAGAGAAGAATATGAAGTTCATGACTGACCACAACTCTCATTTGGATAAAAAATCCATGGAAAAATCCCTTGATCCCTCATTCAGATATTTTAATTAAATCAATCTCGTCTGGTTCTTTCCCAAGCAGAACTGGAAAGCACTGACAGAGAGATAATGGCCGTTCCTCCGACCTACGTTGACCTTGGCAAGTCCGCCAAGGATGTCTTCACCAAGGGATACGGCTTTGGTCTCATCAAGCTGGACTTGAAAACAAAGTCAGAGAATGGACTGGAGTTCACCAGCACAGGCTCTGCCAACACAGAGACCAGCAAGGTGGCGGGGGCCCTGGAGACCAAGTACAAGTGTGCGGAGCACGCCCTGACCTTCACAGAGATTTATATGCCTGTGTGTCACTCCCATACTCGTGGTTTGTGGGTGACAAAAACACCAGATGCGGGCACTTAACAGAATGCTGAAGTTTATCAGCCTACAGAGGTCCTTAGGACCGGGGGACCAGGGGTCCCCAGCCTACAGATCAGCCGTGTGTGTGTGTGTGTGCGTGTGTGTGCGCGCATGTGCATGCGCAGGGGTGATGAGTGAGCTGCGTAATCTCATGACCCATGTTGCTGACCAGGGGCCAGGCACTTACGGAAGGCAGTGGCAGCACCCATCTGACCTTACTTGCAGGAATTACCGATCCCGATTTGGTAATGAAACCCCATTGTTCTCCCTGGATGATTGGCAGTACCAGAACTACCTCAACCACCGGCACTTTGCCAAGGTCCCCAAGATTTTTGAGAGGAGTAAAATATTTTAGAATACACGGCCATATTTGGAGAAAAATAAAAAATAAAAAATAATAAAACTCCAGTATGACACCGTGGGCCCTATTATGCACTTCATAAGTCTTAAGCAATAAGACGAGGCGGTAGATCTAAACTTAAGACGTGGAGGCGTGGTCAAGGCCACTTTGCTATTATGCGTGCGGTAGTGGGCGCCTAAAACCCGGCGCTAAGCAAAGAAATTAGTCATGGGTGTGTTTTGGGCGTCTTCTCAATCAACCCAATCAGCGTGCCAGGTGCCATTCCCTTTAAGAACCGGCTGCGTTAAGTCATTAGCGCTATGCTATTATGGAAGTCCTAAGAAGGAGGTCAGCGCGCTTCTCTGCCTCTCCCTTCTGAAATAAAGCATTTATACTGTGACCGTAATTGACGTCTTGCCGTGGAGCCACGTGCGTGTTCATGTGTGCCCACATGCATGCGCAAACCGCGGAGGCGCGCTCGTGTTTCAAAACGTGCATGAAGTCTAAACTTAAGAACTTTTCAAACCACTTCTTAGCGCTAGGAGCAAAGTCAGATCGCATAATAGCAGGGGCGCCTAGTGCACTTCATTAACATATGAACACTCCCACAATGAGTAATATATGCACGGGAGTATTACGTCTTATGTGTGGGCGCCTATCGACACCGGCATAATAGCAGTAGCGCGTATGAAGCGCATAATAAGGGTGGCGGTAGGTCTTAACCTGGCGGTGAGTCTTAATTAAGACTTAAGACGGCAAGTTAAGAAGTGCATAATAGGGCCCCATGTCTTTTCTCTCAAGCAGAACTCTAGGTCTGCTATCTACTTGGACATTGCTTGGGTGAGTTCCAGATATTGTAAAAAACAAATCAACTAAATCAAAACGAGTCAGTCAAATACAGCAATTCCCAGCCTACATCCTAAAGGAGATGGGATTACTGTAATAACTTCTAAAAGAGAGAGAAGAATATGAAGTTCATGACTGACCACAACTCTCATTTGGATAAAAAAAATCCATGGAGAAATCCCTTGATCCCTCATTCAGATATTTTAATTAAATCAATCTCGTCTGGTTCTTTCCCAAGCAGAACTGGAAAGCATTGACAGAGAGATAATGGCCGTTCCTCCGAAGATCTTACAAAGACAATTCAAGATTTTACTGAAATCATTTTCAGCTCTAATGCACACTTTTGAACACATGAGATGGGCTACTTCTACATGTCGAATTTATAGTAAAGATTCCCACAGGTACAGCATTTTCAAAATAGGTTACACAGAGCATTTTCCAACAGCCTTTCAATCATCGGAAACTCATATTAGTTTTGAGTTTGAAAGAAAGCGGCGCATACAGAGGCTACGTTCGTAAATTCGCTCTGGAATCTGATCAGCACTCGTGGATTGCCTCTTGTCCAACGTCTCGTTGTCGTTGTAGTTGTATTGCTATGAATTGTATTGTGTCTCACAACTCCATGTGAGTGGTCCTCAACTTTTTAATGCACCTTTGGTTGCTATTCTTTATACCATACCTGTTTGTTGAGGAGTGACACATAAGATATATCTATCTATCTATCTTTGCTGGAATCGGTTTGGTTGGATTTTGACAGCCCCAGCTCTCTGTTTTAGAAGCAGAACTTCCACGCATTTCTGCAGGAAAGCTGTCATCCAAAGATCTTATCTGAAATGGACATTTTTGGCATACACAGCATAAGATATCCAGGTTTTGTAATCTTGAAAAGATTTAGATACATGTTTAATATATTTACATAGATCAACTGTATTGAAGCGATGTGATGCATGATGCATTTATGTAAAATTAGAAGGATTGTGATATGCTGGATTCTGTAGGTACACAGTCATCATTGGTGCTGAAGTTAGATATGATTGATGTGTTCAAATGATTCTGTGCTCCATTGAAAAAAATGTCTATATCAAAATATGTCTCACAGTTCATATAGTAATTTGCTTTGATAATCAGTCATGGTTATGTCAGTGACACTTTGACTGTGATCATAATTCACCAATACCATTTGCATTATAGATCAAAGATGTTTTTGTTATGTTTCTTCATCGTTCCTGTCTGCGTGTGTTATGAATAATATTATGTGGCAGGTTAAGGAGAACAGATCATGTTTTCCCTCTTTCTATGTAAGTGTCTATCTGTGATGCTGTAGCTCTTTTATCATCTTCTACTCCATAGCTTCCACCCCTAAATATTGACTTTGCCAAAGTGAAGGAGGGGCTGCAGTTCCTGAACTTCCCCATCAGGCTGCCACTCCCTGGACTTCCCTTCAAAGTCCTTGTCTTGTTCTTTGCATTTTTAATATGTCTGTAAAGTATGTATGTATGTATGTATGTATGTATGTATGTATGTATGTATGTATGTATGTATGTATGTATGTATGTATGTATGGGGCGCTTAATGTGTGCACACCGCATAATCACAAGGTCCCTGTTCGATTAACCCTTAAAGCCATCGACATATCCTGCATGTCATCCCTCCTGTCTCTCACCCATCCTTCCTGTCTCTATCCCAATAAAATGCCCTAAAACATATATTTTTAAAAGGTATGTATGTATGTATGTATGTGTATGTGTATGTTCTGTAAACACTTTGCATAGGCCCTTAAAGTCTTGTGTTGCAATATAATTTAGCCCTTCTAAAATGCCTTTCTAAACAATGGAATGAAATAAATGATGATAATACAGAGAATGTGCTGATGTATTCTTTAAAGTATTTATTTGTGTGTGTGTGTGTGAGAGAGAGAGAGAGAGAGAGAGAGAGAGAGAGAGAGAGAGAGAGAGAGAGAGAGAGAGAGAGAGAGAGAGAATAACTATCCCATCATAACCCAGACTCAGTGTTGAAGAATTGCCCTGGAGCATGTGTGTGTCTATAGTGTCACATCACTGCAGCTGTCAGTTTGACTGGCAGACACGCACACGCACACACACACACACACACATACACACTCACACACACACACACACACACACACACACACACACACACACATACTTGTTTTTATCACATGATGGGGACTCATGAGTAGGAGGTGAATGATGGGGACGGTACTTTCTAAATGTTCTAGAGACATGGTTTAAACTGCTAAAAATTGCTTTTGATTTTACAATCATAAAAATCACTTGAAATATCTAGTTTTAATAACTTTTTATTGCAGACCTGACTTTTCATATCCTGGTGGGGCATTGTCAGACAAACCAGCCTCAGGGGTACCTATGATGTCATCACTATTTGCACAACACTGTTTGGTACTACAAGCTCTACACTAAGCTCTATTACAGGCATCTTGCAATATCTGGAAATACTGGATTACAGGGGTCACACTTCTATTATAACAACACAGAGTTCAGAAGGAAGAACATTCATTCATTAACGACAATGTAATACAAAAAATATACAACTCAACTCTTTATCCTAATTAACATAACGAGGGCCGAAGAACAACCTCCTATCTGAAAAATTCATACAATTGTATAGGGGTATCCTTAAAAAATAGCATTCTACAAGAAAACAACACAGTTATTTTTTAAGGATACCCCTATACAATTCATACAAATCAGTGCTCTGTCTGCATAGTGCACAACTAAATTGAGCGCTGTTTGGTGATACATTGGGCTAGAGACTTGAAAACACTTTTGGCTGAAAGCTGGCATCCCACTGATGGTGTGTGTCTTTTTCTGTTCTACTGGCTACATAGGAAGTGTCCCAAAAGTGAGCCTAAAGTTCAGGAGGTCGCCAATGTAATGTCAATGGAGGCCTATCCCCAATAAGTTAAACCCTGTTTGGCCATACAATAAACTAGAGACTTGAAAACAATTTTGTCTGAAAGCTGGCATCCCACTGATGGTGTGTGTCTTTTTCTGTTCCCCTGGCTACATAGGAAGTGTCCCAAAGGTGAGCCTAAAGTTCAGGAGGTCGCCAATGTAATGTCAATGGAGGCCTATCCCCAATAAGTTAAACCCTGTTTGGCCATACAATGGACTAGAGACTTGAAAACAATTTTATCTGAAAGCTGGCATCCCACTGATGGTGTGTGTCTTTTTCTGTTCCCCTGGCTACATGGGAAGTGTCCCAAAGGTGAGCCTAAAGTTCAGGAGGTCGCCAATGTAATGTCAATGGAGGCCTATCCCCAATAAGTTAAACCCTGTTTGGCCATACAATGGACTAGAGACTTGAAAACAATTTTGTCTGAAAGCTGGCATCCCACTGATGGTGTGTGTCTTTTTCTGTTCCCCTGGCTACATAGGAAGTGTCCCAAAAGTGAGCCTAAAGTTCAGGAGGTCGGCAATGTTAAATGAACGGCAGAGGCCTGAGTGTATTAGTAATAAGTACTATATTTGTAATTTTAAGGAGAGTTCTGTAAATGCGTTAATGTAGTGTACCAAAACTGTGTATTAAAAATGACAACATTCTCAATCATGCAAGCCATATAATGGTTTAAATTATAAAAACATTTAAAACTGTTGTTTTATCTTTAAATAATTACAAAACATAAAGGGATTAAGCAGTTCTACATTTATGAATAATAATTATTAATCTTGTTCCAGAAAACCAGTTATTCCCGTGTGCATTGAATGCAGCAGTAGCTTTGGGGAAAGTTTGGAGGTGCAGGTGCTTAATTGATGTCTCCCCTCCCCCGCCCCAACCTGCAGCTGACCTGGCTGTGACCTTTCAGAGGGCCAAGCAGTATGGTACCAATTCAGTCTGAGAAACAGACCAACAGAAATCTGCAGCAGTAGTTTTATTAACAGTAGACTGATTTTATTTTAATTTAAACAATTGTGCATCGCTGCGACATTACATACAGAACATACACACAATGTATCAGGTAGGCTAACATCAGTCTGGTTAGTTGTCTCGCTCCCCTCTTAGGACGATCTATAGATCTGTCACTATATATATGAATATGTATTCATATATACGTATATATACAATAGATATCAGCATCATCAGCTCATAGATGCATAGATAATAAAAACAAACAATTTGGCAATATTCTATCATACATCAGAAAACCCATATTTCGTTTCTCAAACAAACACAAAAATAACAGCATCAATATTATTAATCAGTATTGACATACAATATGTTGCAATAACAGCCACACCAGCTGTATATAGCTACTGGTGTGGACTAAATCATGAGGCTATCAAGTTTCCTCCCATTACACAGTAAATAAATACACAGTAAATAATAAAAAACGTTTTCAAATGAAACAGACAAAACATCTCCATACCTGTGTGACATACAGAACATACACACAATGTATTAGGTAGGCCAGGGGTGCTCACCCTTTTTAGGCTTGTGAGCTACTTTTCAAATTACCAGCTCAACAAGATCTACCAACCAAATAAAACATATTGCCATTGCTGCGAACACAAAAATGTACTGTAATAATAACAAATTAAGGCCACGCTACACTGTTTCAAAATCAAAGGAGAGATTTATTAAACTATATAACAAATATTCACACTGGTAGTCCATTAACATTAACATTAACTCAGGAGCTCTGAGTGGTTTACACCAGACTGGCCAGTGCCAAGCCAGGTGCCATCGACGTCTCCGGGCGGCGGAGTGTGTGTGTGTGTGTGTCTGTCTGTCTGTGTGTGTCTGTCTGTCTGTCTGTGTCTGTGTGTGTGTGTGTGTGTGTGTGTGTGTGTGTGTGTCTGTCTGTCTGTCTGTCTGTGTGTGCATGTGTGTGTGCTTGTGTCTGTCTGTGTGTGTGTGTGTGTGTGTGTGTGTGTGTGTGTGCTTGTCTGTGTGTGTGTGTGTGTGTGTGTGTGTTGTGAGGCGGCGCGGGGCTGAGTGATGGCCTCTCCCGTCTGGACCACACAGAAAAAAAAAAAAAAAAACGTTTTTTTTTTTACGTTATTTTTATTTATTTTTTTCAATGCCGTGTGATCTACCAACACTACCTTCGCGATCGACCGGTCGATCGCGATCAACGTAATGAGCACCCCTGAGGTAGGCTAACATCAGTCTGGTTAGTTGTCTCGCTCCCCTGATAGAAGAAACAAAAGCGGACGATTAACGGACGGTTAACAAGATCATGCTAGCAACCATTAAACGTTCAGTTTTCTAATTAACCCACTTTCTTCAACTGATACAAAACCGTGGGTTAGCGATTTCAAATCCAAACAGAATTTCCACAAGACGAGTGGGGTACGTTAAACAACGACTAGCAACAACTGGATTACATTCAAGACATGAAATACGCTCCCATTGGCTCCCACATAACTCGAACCCTGGATGTATGGTACAGTATAAAGCAAAAACGGCAGAGTTCGCTAACGCACTGACTCAATTTATTTCAACGTTTGCCACGTGGATGCATGGACCTGGAGCTGAGAGTGACGCAGTAGAAGCATGGCCTTCACATTGGGATCAACTTGCACTCCCACGAAGACCACTGCTACAATTGAGGAGCTGCAACGCTTCGAAGACACTGAAATAAAAGATGCCAGTGACCCAAACAAACTCCTTCAGTGTCCATATGACAAGAACCACCAGATCCGTGGCAGCCGCTTCCCATACCATCTGATCAAGTGCAGTAAGAATCACTCAGAACTGGCCAATAAATTGAAAACCTGCCCTTTCAATGCCCGCCACCTGATGCCCAAACATGAGCTATCACACCACATCCTGAACTGTGAGGACAGGAGATCTGTGAATAGCGAAGACCTGGACAGTGCTGAGGTGCACCTCTAAGTTCTTGAAGGGTTGGAGGCCTAATCAACCTGTAACGCCTTTTAATCTGTTTTTACAGATAGTTTTTTGCAACTGAACTCAAGGATTATATCTTTGTGTTAACCTGGTCTAGAGAGCTCCCATTGGCTCCCACATAACTCGAACCCTGGATGTATGGTACAGTATAAAGCAAAAACAGCAGAGTTCGCTAACGCACTGACTCAATTTATTTCAACGTTTGCCACGTGGATGCATGGACCTGGAGCTGAGAGTGACGCAGTAGAAGCATGGCCTTCACATTGGGATCAACTTGCACTCCCACGAAGACCACAATAATGACAGCAAACACAGCATGAACATTCTCAACAGAATCGAAAAACATTTCAGTATGTTTGTTTCTTTGTCTAGATTGAGCACTCAAGATTTGACATTGTTGCATCCAAAAGACAGGGTTCACACTAACTGTTTACACTTTTCCCCCTCCATAGACAAGAAAATAGAGAAGCTTGACGCTGAGGATCTTGAGCAATTCGAGAAAAATCACAACTGAAGTGGCTCCAAACATTAAACACTCATCGTTGAATGCATCTATTTATTCAGTTGTAAAAAGTTACCTCAAATTTGTGCTTTTGGACATAAGTCACTTTAAGGATGTATTTAATTATTTGAACATTATACGAAATTAGATGTTAGCCAAGCCTGAATATGCAAAGCATTTTAGATTTCAGGGTAGTAGTTATTGTCAAATAGATTACACTCTTAAATTAATATCATTAGGATTATTTCAGTTTGTTTTTTCAAGTGGTATAATCTAAAAAAATATATAAATGAGTGGTTGCATTAAACTCAACTAGCTTAGATCTGGCAGTCTCCTCAGAGACGAGTAGTAGCCGACTAGTAGTTGGCAACAGCATTGAATTAAACAAAGAAGACTTTGCAGTAGATAGATTTATGAGGATTTTGCTGTGTTGACTTAAAACCCTTTTTCATATAGAATGATAAGAATGGAAAGATATGTAAGACGACATTGGGTAACTTAAATGAATGAATTAATGAATGAATGAATGAATGAATGAATGGACTTTATGAATGAATGGACTGTATTGTCATTGCTACAGTACAGGTACCAAACAACGAAATTGGGAACACATTGGGATCAACTTGCACTCCCACGAAGACCACTGCTACAATTGAGGAGCTGCAACGCTTCGAAGACACTGGTAGGCTAAACACGAGCTTTAAGAAACCGCCGAGATAATACTTGAGACATGTACTTCTTCCGTAAACATTAATCCAACTGTCCTGCAGTTCTAATTTGAAGATGTGTGCCAGTCTATACCATGGCGGAGTGGTCAAAAACAACTCTCAAAAGGCTTTTGACGGACGCGGAAAACGCAGAAAAGATGCCATTGTGACCGCTCTGACCAAGAGCTGCCTGCAAATGAATCGCGTGTGCGCAGCTTATGTCCAATCACAACAATGATTTTGTACAGTTCAGTATAATATTTATTTAAATAATATTCACTCTGTCTTTTAGTTTCACAATCAAAAATCCCTCAAACTGTTCACTCTGTCTCAGCCAGTCTATCACACTGTCTCAGTCAGCTTAGCTAGCTATCATAGCTCAGCTCATTTACCATAATGACAAAAATAAATAAATCAATACGTAAATAATTAGTTTGTAAACCTTAGTTAGTTTGTAAACCTTTTTAGCCTTTCAGAATTGCATTTAATGCAAATTAGTTAATTACGTCATTTAGCTACTTCTAGCTACTTTGGGGAGAGCCAACAGCTACTACCATTAGAGGAGTTGGCAACACTGGGTAAAAGGTCTGAGCTGATTCCACAGCTGCGAGCAGCCATGCCTGATGCCATGCATCTAAGCTGTGGCACAATATCGCAATGCATATTTCACAGGGCACCAACAGACCTATTGGAAATATGACCATGACGTGTTTCTCGAGTGGCCGATAGACCTTTGTTAGCGTTTCCTGTCATTTAGAAAAATGTGAGAAATGCTTATGATGTGTTCTGTTGTGTTTTCAATGTTGTAGCAGATTTAAAGATCTCCTCCAAAAGCCACTGTGCAGATCTGCATTAAATGTGGTCCACGTTTAAATGTTTCATTAAATTAGCTAAAACAACATAGCCTCTATAAGGCTAAAACTAAAACTAAAAAGCGCGCCACTGTGTTAAAATGCAACCATACGGTAGGGGTTTGGTGAACATTCCTCTCACGTAGTCTCAGTGTTGCCAATTTGGCAACTTTGCCACTATATCTGGCGACTTTCCAGACCCCCATGGCGACTTAATTAGTCAGAAGCAACCAGCGACAAATCTAGCTACTTTTTCTGGTCACTTGGAGAATTACTGTAAAACATCCAGAGTTCCACGATTCATGTTACAACCAAGCTCACGAGAGACGAGTAGGCCTACAGTCGCCCAGGAGAAAGCCTGGTGACGTGCGGTTAGTCTACAGAGAGCTTAGCCTACAGAGAGGTTAGTCTACAGAGAGGTTAGCCTACAGAGAGGTTAGTCTACAGAGAGGTTAGCCTACAGAGAGGTTAGTCTACAGAGAGATTAGCCTACAGAGAGGTTAGCCTACAGAGAGGTTAGCCTACAGAGAGGTTAGCCTACAGAGAGGTTAGTCTACACAGAGAGATTAGCCTACAGAGAGGTTAGCCTACAGAGAGGTTAGTCTACAGAGAGGTTAGCCTACAGAGAGGTTAGTCTCCAGAGAGGTTAGTCTACAGAGAGGATTTCCGTCTACTCCTCTCTCCCTCAACTATTGCAGCAGACAGATCCCATTGTGACCGCTCTGACCAAGAGCTGCCTGCAAATGAATCGCGTGTGCGCTGCTTTCAAACGTCACGCGCTGTATCAACCAATGAAAATGCGTAGGGGCGTGGACAACATGCAAGATACGCCCCCAGATATTTGCATACAGATCTGATAAAGTGTAAAAGAAAGAATAATGTGGAAAAGAAAGAATGAATGTGGAAAATAAAGAATGAAAGTGGAAAACAAAGAATGAATGCGTAAACGAATAAATAAATATAGAAATGTATTTCGTTATACTGTGTGTATTCATTCATTTATTTGTTCCTACATTCATTTATGTATCTATATATTTATTGTTAATTTTGACAGACTTGGTCCTCCATACAAAACAGGCCAGGGTTTGTCAAATCCTTTGTTGGGCATCTCGTTTCTTAAGTCCTGGTATATTGTGGCATTTCTTTACTGTTTGCCATCTGGTCTAGGAATACCCAGGGAGACGCAGACAGCAGAAGTAGAATAGAATAGTAGAATAGAAAAAGAAACCGCTATAACCATGCTGAATGATGTATGACGCACTGGCAGTCTGTGACAGTGTGCACCTGCCCGGACCCTGCCCTTCTGCCTGAGTTTGAGTAGGATGCAGGGGAGGCTGGTTCATTAGGGGCAATTGGACAATGCCCCACCAAAGGGAGAAGAGAGAGATTTTTTTTCTATGACTTCTAGACAGTGTTGCTTCTGAATATCATAGTCCAATCAGCTAGTGTTCTGTGGAGTATATCATAGTCCAATCAGCTAGTGTTCTGTGGAGTATGTTCCAATCAGCTTCAAGTCCCGCCCCTTTCAGGGCAACTTTGACTCTACTCGAAAGTGCACTAGGCTGTTCTCGTAGACTTGCATGTAAAATCTATTTTGGTAACTTCAGGCCATTCGGTCATTTGTCTATGGGGTTTTGGGACATGCACACAGAATCGTACGTGCTTACGTCATGTCATATGGCCGGCGTCACGTTCGTTCGCCTGTTTCACCATGGCTAGTAATGTTCTGAACAACTCGGTTGAATCTTTAAAAGAAACACCGTTCAGCCGTCGTAGGTAGCAACCAGGAGAAATTAACAGTAAAGGAATTAGGACCACCCAGACCAAATTTAATTATAAAGCAAGTTTATACAAAGGCAGGGGAAATTGGAAAATCGTATAACCGAGGATTTACGAGGGGTTGGTATGAGAAGAAAACATGGCTAGCGGGATGTGAAGTAACAAATACGTTGTTCTGCTTTCCACTACCGGACTTTGTAAACAAATTGAACAAATGGATTAGAAGGAGGCATCTTTTGTTCCCAACTTGATATTGCAACTGGACCTATTACCGAAGTCAAACTTGTGTAAGTAAGTGAATCATCTGTCCTTCAGTCATGATAGGAAAACCAAATCGATGCTGGGAGAAGGAATGGCAGACTGTATTCTGATTGTATCTTCTATGCTCTTTGTATGTTTCTATGCTCTTTTTATGTTTCTATGCTCTTTGTATGTGTCTTGGTGTAGGAGAAACGTAGGACCACGTTGGAAACAAGTGTTTCGGTACACGTTGACGTGTAGAAACTGTAGAGAGAAAATTGTAGAAATTGTAGAGAAAACTGGGGGGGTAGAGGTGATGAAGAGGTCTGTACAGGGGGGGTAGAGGTGATGAAGAGGTCTGTACAGGGGGGTAGAGGTGATGAAGAGGTCTGTACAGGGGGGGTAGAGGGGATGGAGAGGTCTGTACAGGGGGGTAGAGGGGATGAAGAGGTCTGTACAGGGGGGTAGAGGGGATGAAGAGGTCTGTACAGGGGGGTAGAGGGGATGAAGAGGTCTGTACAGGGGGGGTAGAGGGGATGAAGAGGTCTGTACAGGGGGGTAGAGGGGATGAAGAGGTCTGTACAGGGGATGAAGAGGTCTGTACAGAGGGGTAGAGGGGATGAAGAGGTCTGTACAGGGGGGTAGAGGGGATGAAGAGGTCTGTACAGGGGGGTAGAGGGTATGAAGAGGTCTGTACAGGGGGGTAGAGGGGATGAAGAGGTCTGTACAGGGGGGTAGAGGGGATGGAGAGGTCTGTAGAGGAGGGTAGAGGGGATGGAGAGGTCTGTAGAGGAGGGTAGAGGGGATGGAGAGGTCTGTACAGGGGGGGTAGAGGGGATGAAGAGGTCTGTACAGGGGGTAGAGGGGATGGAGAGGTCTGTACAGGGGGTAGAGGGGATGAAGAGGTCTGTACAGGGGGGTAGAGGGGATGGAGAGGTCTGTAGAGGTGGGTAGAGGGGATGGAGAGGTCTGTAGAGGTGGGTAGAGGGGATGAAGAGGTCTGTAGAGGTGGGTAGAGGGGATGAAGAGGTCTGTACAGGGGGGTAGAGGGGATGAAGAGGTCTGTACAGGGGGGTAGAGGGGATGGCGAGGTCTGTACAGGGGGGTAAAGCTATTCTCATGCTAAAATTGACTGTAAATCCAGATTTTAAAGTTGATATTCTTCCCGTGGAGCATGCCCCCATAACCTGTGCCCCACCCAAACATTTTAGCACCAGCCGCCACTGGGGATGCTGCCCAAATGAATGTTATTGTTTAGTGCCGTACGCTTTCGTGGTATTATATTGTGTGAATTATCATCTGTATGTTTTCTTTCACTCGACTAACCGCCGAGATAATACTTGAGACATGTACTTCCGTAAACATTAATCCAACTGTCCTGCAGTTCTAATTTGACGATGTGTCCCAGTCTATACCATGGCGGAGTGGTCAAAAACAACTCTCAAAAGGCTTTTGACGGACGCGGAAAACGCAGAAAATCGAACCTGTTCCGATTTTTTGGGCGACGGACGAATATTACGGATTCGGTGTACAAGCGTGATTGACACAACATGAGTTTTTTTTTTTTTTTTTTACGGACGTAAAAAACGCATTGATGTGCAAGGGCCTGACAAGTGATGTTTTCTTTCTCTTCCACTGAAGAAGGCCCCTCTGTACAAGGTCTTCTCTGTCAACACACAGTTTAAATTCTCCTGTGGTGTGAACTTGCTGTTCAATGAAACGAGTACATCATCTGACCACTGGCATCACAGAGATGGCGTTTAACAGTTGCCAGGGCAAGAAAGCCAGCGAAGTCTTCCAGAGTTACATGAAAGAATCGTGAACACCATACTTGAGTGTCTAAATGAGGTGGCCAGCACCAAGGACCTCATCGAGCCAGATGAGACAGGGTTAAACAAGCCAGATGAGACAGGATTGACAATGGAAGCTGGGACAGGGTTAAACAAGCCAGATGAGACAGGATTGACAATGTAAACTGGGACAGGGATAAACAAGCCAGATGAGACAGGATTGAGAATGGAAGCTGGGAAAGTGATAAAAAAAGTTCTTAGATTTCGTCGCACAACAAAATTCGATATTTAACAGTGCAACCGAATGTCCGATGCGACTCGTCGCACACCGCGTGCATTGTCTCATTCAAAACAATGGAAGCGATAAATAAATCACATGCCGTGTGCATTGGCCTTTACTGCTAAATCATAGACCTTTTCTTTATAACAAGCATAACAGAAGATCGCTAGTATGCTGATGTCTCTAGCTAGTTAGCTAACGTTACAACATGGTTTTAAGCTGATTTGTGCATGACAGTCCTGCATTATTACATAATTTCCATGTCCTATTTTAATGGCATATGATACCCAAAATGTTCAGCAGTGAAGTTGTTGCCCTAGCTAGCTAACTCTGTCAAATAGACTTAATTTAATAACCTTGAAGCTCTTAGAAATCCACTTAAACTAAGTTCCTCATAGCTGAAAAATAAACCACTGAAAAATACGCTAGCTACCCATCTTGATTACTAGCAATTTTCTTAATCATATTGACTCTTGGCTGGCTTTATACGCCATTGTAAGGCAGGTGCTCAAGCTAGTTACTGTATGATCAGTTAAAACGTGAAAACCAATGAGCAATGGACAAGAAACAGTGCAACTGGCCTCCATCCCCTTCCCAAAGAGCTGAGGTAGCGTAAACCCCACTAGCATTTTCAAAAGCATTTGAAAGACTATAGGCAACATGAGGTTTTGAGTTTCTTTTATGTGTTCTTTTGAGAACATTTGCGTAATTCATGTTACCCATATATAATAAATGCTTAATTCATATATATAAAAATCAGGTAAGAGTTTGTAATGTTCATGATTTCTATTACGCATAGAGACTGTTTGGGTGGTAATGTTGTATCAATGTCATGCTGCAGGTCTAACCACGACAAAGAGATTGTGTTCATGTGATTTATTCTCTGCATGTTATTAGAGAAGATACATATGATCAAATGTATTGCATCTCCAAACTGCTCTTATTTTGATAGAATTGATACTACATATTACACAATTGAGCCAGATTATCTACTGTATGGCTTTGCTGGCTGATACGTGTTTGTTTAGGATCACCCTACAGCCTGTGTCTAGAATTGCTTTTATTACGTCTCTATGTACAAGTACACAAGAGTAAAATTCACCCATCCTGCATCCCAATTCTCCACCTTTTCCCCCTGAAGTCAACTTTCACATTCCCCTACATTTCAAACATTAGGATTGGTGTAACGCTGCTTTTGAATCCATTCAAATCAGGGGTGATTTAATGCGCCCGGCCCCTTTCATAAAAGTACAGCAGTTTCATGGTGATTTATATGCCTGTGTGTCACTCCCATACTCGTGGTTTGTGGGTGACAAAAACACCAGATGCGGGCACTTAACAGAATGCTGAAGTTTCTGACTGAGCTGGAGGAGAGCGCTGTCCAGCTAGACAGTATGAGGAAGGGAGCAAAGATTTCTAGTGTGACAGGCAGCTCTGTAGGGGTGCTTGGAGGGATCCTGTCCATTGTTGGATTGGCCCTAGCTCCCGTAACTGCTGGGTTGTCTTTGGCTCTGACAATGACTGGGGTGGGGCTGGGTGTCACCAGTGGGGTCAACAGTATGACCACTGGCATCACAGAGATGGCGTTTAACAGTTGCCAGGGCAAGAAAGCCAGCGAAGTCTTCCAGAGTTACATGAAAGATGTGAACACCATACTTGAGTGCCTAAATGAGGTGGCCAGCACCAAGGACCTCATCGAGCCCGATGAGACAGGGTTAAACAAGCCAGATGAGACAGGATTGACAATGGAAGCTGGGACAGGGTTAAACGCAGGACACAGTCAGACACCAGCTGAGTGAGTCTCACACACACACACACACACACACACACACACACACACACACACCCCCCCCCCCCACACACACACACACACACACACAAGCTTTCTGACTGACTGGCGTGTGTTCTGTGGGCTCTAGTGACCCGTTGGGAGCACCAGCGGAACCCGGAAGAACGCCAGTCTATCTCTGAGCAGAACCACGGAGAGATGGAAGAACTGATCCCAGACCAGTCTGAGAGGGATCAGGGTCACCAGGCAGCAGACAGAGGTGCAGTCACACTGGCCGGAGATCAGGTCTTTGACCAGCATGACAAAGACGTGGTGGATCTGACCCACGACCAGTCTGAGAGGGGCTACATTGACCAGGCAGCAGACACTAAGGCAGTCAAACTGACCGGAGATCAGATCTTTGACCAGCACGACAAAGACAAATTAACGCAGGTATAGTGGCTGCAGCAGGGGAGGCGATACCGAAATCAGGGCCAAGGCAAATGAATAGAAGAGTACCGTGGTGGTCAAAAGAATGCAAAGATTCTGTTAAAATAAGGAATGGAGCATTTAGGAGATTGAAGAATCTCCATAACTTTCAGCTACTGACTGAATATAAGAGAGCACAGGCACTAGTAAGGAGAGCTGTTAGGAAGGCAAAGAGGGAGCACTGGAGAAAGTTCTGTGACTCTGTGGGACGTACTACTCCAATAGGGCAGGTGTGGGGAATGGTTAAAAATATGAAAGGGATAGGGAGGAAATATGGGTATCCTATGCTTATTGAAGGTGATGATGTTATTGTTACAAGCAAAGAGAAAGCTGAAGTCATTGCTAGAACATTGGTTAGGGTACATAGCTCTGACAACTTAAGTCTGGAAGAGAAGAAAGGGAGGGAAGAGACTATGTTAAGGTATCCTGATGTAGATGTGAGGGTGGATGGAGTAGAGGGCAGCTTGGATGCATTGTTCACTAGAGCGGAACTACTTAAGGTGCTGAGGAAGTTAAAGAAATCTGCTCCAGGGAGGGACTCTATCTGTTATATCATGTTGGAGAAACTGAGTGATAAAGGGAAAGATGTTCTGTTGATGCTGTGCAACAACATTTGGGTAGAGGGAGTGATTCCCCAGGGGTGGAAAGAGTCCTTAATTGTGCCAATTAGAAAACCAGGTAAAGATCCCCACAATCCAAGCAGCTATAGGCCAATTGCATTAACCTCCCAGGTGGGAAAAACTATGGAGAAAATGATAAATGACAGGTTAACCTACTGGGTGGAATCAAAAAATCTGCTACAGAGTTACCAGAGTTGATTTAGAAGAGGGAGAGGTACTATGGACCCTGTTATATGCTTGAAGGATGACATTAGAAGAGCTCAAGTAAACAAAGAGGTAGTGGTAGCAGTCTTTTTTGATATTGAGAAAGCATATGATATGATGTGGACAAAGGGCCTGTTGATAAAACTGCAGGAAATGGGGGTTGGGGGCAGAATGTTCAGGTGGATTAAGGATTTTTTGTATGAAAGGAGCCTGAGGGTTAAAATTGATGGGGAGGTCAGTGCTAGATATATAGCAGAGAATGGAACCCCCCAGGGAAGCATTGTAAGCCCCTTATTGTTCGATATTATGATCATATTTTTAAAAATGTACAGGGAACTGACGGAGTGGCTTTGTTTGCTGATGATGGTGCTATGTGGAAGAAGGGGAGGAATGTAGGTTTTATTGTTAAGAAAATGCAGAATGCAGTTAATGAAGTCCAGCAATGGGCTGTACAGTGGGGATTTAGGATTTCGGTAGAGAAGACCAAGGTTATGTTTTTCTCAAGGGGGAACATTGGTCCTGAATTTAAAATTCAGTTGGCAGGCAGAGAGTTGGAAAGAGTTGAGGTTTTTAAATACCTCGGGATGTGGTTTGATAAGAGGTTAACTTGGGCCTTCCACATACAGGAGATGGAGGCTAAATGCAAGAAAGTTTTAAATATAATGAGGTGCTCGTGTGGTAGTTGAGTGGGGTGCGTCTGGGTCTGCATTGAGAGCAATCTACACTGGCATGATGAGATCAGTATTTGATTATGGCTGTGTGGTTTATGTGTCAGCGTCTAAATCCACATTAAGGAAACTTGATATGTTGCACAATCAAGCTCTGCGCATTTGTAGTGGATTAGCTAAAACTTCTCCGATAGCAGCAATCCAGGTAGAGGTGGGCGAGATGCCTTTGCATTTGAGAAGAGACCAGCTTGCTCTGGTATATTGGGCTAACCTCAAGGGACACAGTGGGGACCATATTGAACAGCCAGTCCTGAGGGATTGCCAAGAGAGGCTGTATGAGGGAGGGAAAAGCTTTGGGTGGACAATCCAACATAAAGTAGTAAATATGAGCATAAGCAATTTTAATATCAGCCCCACGGTGGCATTCCCTGCAGTCCCCCCCTGGACATTTGAAGAGGTGACAGTAGATTTAGGACTGCTTGAAGCAAAACAGGAAGGGGGAGTAGATAAATGGAGGGTACAGGGATGCATTAGGGAACAGTATAATCAGAGGTTGATTATCTTTACAGATGCATCAAAAAGGAGTGATGGGAGGGTGGGAGTAGCTCATGTGATACCGGAAATGGGTCTGGCTATAACAAAGAGGCTGACGGATAATTTGGCGGTTTACACAGCAGAACTTTTAGCCATATGGTTTGCCCTGTTATGGGTTGAAAGTGTTGGGTGTAACAGGCAAGCAGTAATAGCATCTGACTCCAGCTCTGCTCTTTTAAGTATGCAAAATGCATACTCAGCATCCAGGATGGATATTATTTTAGAAATGTTACAATTAGCAAGTGGGATGTTAAAGGCAGGTTTTAAATTTTCTTTCCTGTGGGTGCCAGCTCACATAGGGGTGGAGGGAAATGAGTTGGCTGACACCTATGCCAAGAAAGCAGTAGAAAAAGAGAGAGTGGAGGTGGAAATTAAATACAGTAAGGCAGAGGTAAAAAGTATTATAAAGGCAAAATCGTATGAGAAATGGCAGTATATTTGGAACAGTGGGACCTCTGGGAGACACCTTTTTTATTTTCAACCAAAAGTGAGGGTGGATAATAGTACATGCAGGTCCAGGCGTGAAGAGGTGGTGCTGGCCAGGTTAAGGATTGGACATACCAATTTAAATAGTACCCTGTTTTTAATAAACAAGCATGCAGATGGCAACTGTGAGCAGTGTCTATGGAATAGACCAGAAACAGTGGAACATGTTTTAATACACTGCCAAAAGTATCATAACGAAAGGCGTAGGTTTATTGCTCAGGTGGAGGAAAATAAAGAAGTATTTGAGATGAAATATATTTTACAGAGAAGGGAAGAGAAGATTTTAAAGTTGTTGTTTTTCTTTTTAAGGGAAACAGGGCTTTTAAAAATAATTTAAGTTAGTAAAGTTAAGAAGCAAGTCCTGTGCCACACTCCAGTCCAGCGGTGGCGGTAATACACCATGTGGTTGTCAACCGCCAATTGAAAAAAAGAAGAAGAAGAAGAAGAAGAATGTCAACGATGCATTACCGCCCCCCACTGGACTGGAATGTGTACCATTTTCTCCCAATGGCCCGAGGCTAGGGCGGTTGGCATGGTAACGCTTGTATTAGTCCTTTGGCATAGTTAGCAAACTAGCTAACAATAAACGTCATCGGGAAGCTACCTGTAAATTAGTCTACTCTGACTTGCCAGCTACTATTTGTTAGCTAGCAAGGATGAAGAAGAGGGTTGAGAAAGTAGTGAAAGAGAAAGACAGGCCGAATTCTGTTGAAGAGAAGCCCTCAAAAACAATGGGTAAGTCGTGATGTCGAGATGAGGTATATAGACCAGCGACCCGGTTAGTAGAGTACGAGCACTCATGCCACTATATGTACATTCTTAGATGAGGCAATAGGCCTTTTCATCTTTCACCATTTATACTCACTTATGTAGGCTACAGTACAGACAACTTTTAGTTTAAGTTTTTAGTATTTTTTTCCTAGCACCAGGGGAGCCCCCCCCCCTAAATTTCGTTGTATGGTACCTGTACTGTATTAATGACAATAAAGACCATTCATTCATTCATTCATTCAACTTTTAGCCTTAAGTATGTATTGAAAATGAGAGTGCCTTTATCTCTTATCATTATTTTAAATATATCATGTGAGTGTTAGGACAACATGTATGACTATAACTACATTGGGTTAGACTTGTGGAAACCAACCGCTTAGCATTTCTAAGGTGTCAGGATGTACAGGTGTAAGACCATACTAGAATGCTTCTGAGGCTGTAAACATACAAATGTTTAACCCTTCATATATAACATTGGTCACACAGTGACCACACCCTAACCCTAACCCTTCATATATAACATTGGTCACACAGTGACCACACCCTAACCCTAACCCTTCATATATAACATTGGTCACACAGTGACCACACCCTAACCCTAACCCTTCATATATAACATTGGTCACACAGTGACCACACCCTAACCCTAACCCTTCATATATAACATTGGTCACACAGTGACCACACCCTAACCCTAACCCTTCATATATAACATTGGTCACACAGTGACCACACCCTAACCCTAACCCTTCATATATAACATTGGTCACACAGTGACCACACCCTAACCCTAACCCTTCATATATAACATTGGTCACACAGTACTTAAGGGTAAGCCTGTGCCCCCTACAGGTCCATCACGCCGCCAGCAGAGGAGACTACAGTTCGTGTCTCCTCCCCCCCCCGCACCCGCTCTTCTCCCCCCCCCCCCCCCCCCCCTCTGTGCTTGTAATAGGCTCGTCCATGGTCCGCCATGTTGCAGTCCTGAAGGCCAGAACCCACTGCATCCCAGGTGCCAAGGTGAGGGACGTCGCCGCGGTCGTCCCGATGCTGGTGGATGATGCCCCCCCCCAGGTCACCTCCGTCATCGTCCACGTGGGTGCCAACGACATCGGACGGGAGAGGTCGGAGGAGCTGAAGGAGGACTTCCGAGCCCTCATCGCCACCGTCGAGGGCACAGGTAAGACCTGCATCATCTCGGGCCCCTTCCCGAGTCCCAGGTATGGCGACACCAAATACAGTAGAATTCGAAGTCTTCACCTTTGGTACAGGGATACTGCTGTCATATGAAAATCCCATTTATAGACAATTTCACCACGTTCTTTAACCGTAGTGAGCTGTTTGCCAAACAGGTATGGTGCCCGCCTGCTGTCGATGTCCATGGACCTCGCTGTCCAGCCCTGGACCTGGCCGGTGCCCTGTCAACGCTGATGTGGGATGAGTCCGATCCTTTCCTCTAACACCAAACATGCCATCCAGACTATTGTCTCCCATCGGACTCCCTCCACCACAAATAAGGTAATACATGGCGCAAATTTGAGAAATGTATTACCCATTTCATTAAGTATGCCCTCGAGTCAGTCCCAGTGTCAAAATGACATCTCCATGGCAATTTTGAATATCAGGTCCCTATCGAACAAAAAAACATTTATCATAAATGAGCTCATTTGTGATAGAAAACTCGACTGTATGCTACTCACAGAAACCTGGTTAGATACAAATGGAGCAGCAGCCCTTATTGAGGCATCTCCCCCCAACTACAGTTTTTTCCAATCAATCAGAAATGGAAAAAAGGGGGGAGGAACAGCTACCATAGCTTCAAATAACCTAAACTGCAGGAGCATATCCTTTGATATATTCTCCTCCTTTGAATATCATGCCACAGTTATGGCATGCCAACCACCTATTCTTACGGTAACTGTATACAGGCCGCCGAAACCAGCCCCTACTTTCCTACCTGACTTCTCTGAGTTCCTATCCATTATCCATCCAAACTATGATAGGATTATTATCACTGGTGATTTTAACTTTCATGTTGATAATGGGGCTGACTTGAGGGCTAGGGAGTTTATTGACCTCTTGGAATCTATGGATTTTGTCCAACATGTCAATGAACCCACTCACAATCATGGCCATACCCTTGATCTTGTGATTACAAAGGGTCTTGAGGTCTCAATATCAGGTATCAGCGACCTGGCCCTCTCTGACCATTTCTGTATTTTCTTTACCATTGTAACACGTAAAGCTGAAAGCAATGCTGAACGTGTTGTTAAAAAACGTTATCTTACCCCTGCAGTGGCTGAGAATTTCAAAGCTTTAATGAACAGTAATCACACAACTCCCACGTTGTGTGAAAACGACTTAGTAATTACCTTTAACAATAAAGTAAAAATGGCCCTAGACTCCCTGGCACCTACCAAATTAAAAAAGTTTGGAGCCAAGAGGAGAGCACCATGGCGAAACAGTGAAATAAATCTCCTAAAGAGAACATGTAGGAAAGCTGAGCGCAGATGGAGAAAGAGCAAATTACAGATTGATCAGAATATTTTTAAAGAACATCTATCTGCCTTTAACTTGGCAATGCGAAATGCTAGAAAAAAATCACTTCTCAAAGATAATATCTACAAACAAGAATAACCCCAGGGTCTTGTTCTCGACAATTGATTGCCTTGTAAACCCTGCTCCTAAAACTCTAGACGGCGCAGCCTCTGTCACCAAATGCGAGGAATTTGCAGCCCACTTCAGGGATAAGATAACAAATATTAGAATGTGTATTACTCAGGAAAGACTAGGTTTGTGTAGCACCACAGATCCGCCACCACAGAACATGACTATGAGCATGTTCACCATGATTAGTACGGAAACATTAGGTAAAATTGTGTCACAGCTTAAACCGTCTACGTGTCCTCTTGACCCTATTCCTACCACCTTTTTAAAGGACATTTTTGAATCTGTATCTGATGACATACTAGGCATTGTAAATCACTCCCTACAAAAAGGGATATTTCCAGCGGCGCTTAAAACTGCCCTGGTTAGACCCACCCTGAAGAAAAGTAACCTAGATCCTTCTGATCCAAAAAACTGTAGACCAATATCCAATCTCACTTTTCTAAGCAAAATTTTAGAAAAGGCAGCGTATAGACAGCTTCATGAATTCTTAGTCTTAAATAATAGGTATGACCCACTTCAGTCAGGTTTCCGATCATACCACAGCACAGAAACCGCTTTGCTTAAGGTAACTAATGACCTTAGGATAAATGCAGACTCGAAAAAACTCTCGATTCTTGTACTCTTAGACTTAAGTGCAGCCTTTGATACGGTAGACCATTCCATACTTATTGAGAGACTTGAAAACTGGGTTGGCCTCTCAGGTCCGGTCTTGAACTGGTTCAGGACTTACCTGGCTGACCGAGACTACTTTGTAGCCCTTGGTGACCATAAGTCAAAAAATTATAGCACAACCTGTGGAGTTCCCCAGGGGTCCATTTTAGGACCGTTGCTCTTTAGCCTATACATGCTACCCCTCAGTTCTGTTATCAAGAAGCATAGCGTTAACTACCACAGCTATGCTGACGACACTCAGCTTTATATCTCAGTAACTCCCAACGACTACAAGATGATTGACCACCTGATAGATTGTATTGCCGATATTAATATTTGGATGACACAAAACTTTCTCCAACTCAATCAAGAAAAAACAGAGGTATTGATCATTGGCGAGAAAACTGGGAGAGAGAAATTATCTGCACACTTGAAAACACTAGCTCTTAACACTAAGTGTCAGGCCAGGAATCTTGGTGTCATAATTGACTCAGATCTACATTTTGAAACTCATATTAATAATACTATTAAAACATCCTTCTACCATCTAAGAAACATCACTAAGGTACAATCATTTCTCTCCCAGGCAGACACTGAAAAATTAATGCATGCGTTTGTTACTAGTAGGCTAGATTACTGTAATGCTCTCCTGACAGGTCTCCCCCCAAAAATGATAAATAGACTACAAATGGTTCAAAATGCTGCTGCTCGTGTCCTTACTAGGACCAAACGAAGAGCGCACATCACACCTGTCTTGAGATCACTACACTGGCTCCCTGTCAGTCATAGAATAGACTTTAAGATCCTTTTACTAGTTTATAAATCACTTCACTGTGATGCACCCAATTACATGGTGGACATGCTCATAAGATACACACCAGCTAGACCCCTACGGTCTAGTGGCACGGAACTTTTAATAGTGCCAGAGGCTAGGACAAAGAGATTTGGAGGATCAGCTTTTAGCATATATGCTCCTAGATTGTGGAACACCCTACCTGAGGGCCTGAGGTTGTCTAAAACTCAGGACATTTTTAAGCGTGACCTCAAAACCTACTTATTCAATGTCGCCTTTTGATACTACGGGAGACATTGGACATTATAGAACTAGGATCACTAGGCCATTACACCATACTCGTGTTTTGAGATTTGTGTTGACAGGAAAATGGACCCGGGTGCTGATGAGGCACTGTCAACTCCAAATAGCACCTAGAGCAGTACTGGAACCAGTACAAGGGTGTACCAGGACCACCATCAGGTTGTATTGCTGTCATCTTTATTGTCTTTATTGTGTTGTTGCATCATAACTGTGCCTAAGATTCTCTTTTGGCAGGACCTGTGACCATCCGGATGCAGAACGATGCAAATATAACACTAAATTTATGGACAGAGTGTACGCCGATAATATGCAAGGAATTTTTCCTGGATACATGGTGTACAGGTTTTTGCCCTTGCTTGCTTGCTTTGTGCCGGTGGTCCTTGGCCTCCCCTTGGGGACCGCTGGGTACTGGTAGGCAAACTGGCTAGTAGTCGCTCTATTGGTAGAGGGCTGCAAGGGAATTTTTTCCTGGCTACATAGTATACAGGTTTTTACTTTTGCCTGCTCGCGGCTCTGTCAGTATTGATTGATTGACTGATTGACTGAACATTTTCATTGTGTGAAGCGCATTGAGTTGCATCTTGTAAGAAATGCGCTATACAAATACAATTTGATTTGATTTGATTTGATAAGGCCTCCATATGGCCTCTACTCCCAGAGGTCATTGATTATATCACGATGTTAGTCACAGCATTAATCATGTACTACTGTACTGTCTCATGTAAGCAAACTGTAGTTGAGAGCTCACAGGTAGCTAGCATCTCTATGGCCGGATCTTACCCTGGCCCTAGAGGCTGCAGTACCCGATCACTTGTCATCCGTCATGCGATCTCAATACTGGGACATCTTAGCAGAGTGATTTATCGATCTATCTATATATATACATAGTCACAAATGTATTTATATGCTAGTATTTTCTATTTGTCATTTTCTATCCTATTGGAACAGGTGAGGGAGGAAATGGACAATTCATTTTAAAACATGAATTATTGATGCTTGAATGCAAAACCAATTTGAAGTCCAGGCAATAAGTTTCTTTTGATTATGGCTGCATTCATAAATTCGCTCTGGAAATCTGATCAGCACTCATGGAATGCCTCTTGTCGAATCAAATTACTTGGTCCCTTAATGACGTTGAACCCAGTGTGCGGTCCGGCGCTCTCAGAGCGAATTTACAAATGCAGCCTATATAATACCAACTGACACTACATGAGTACAACTCATATACAATGGAACCCACGGCCCTACTCCGTAATCACATCACAGAGATATACAATTTTGATTGTGTTGTGAGCTTTGTAAAATGGAGCCTGTCACACGGCGTCAAGACACCATTTCCTATACAGGAGATAGTTAGCCTGCTACATGCTAAGCTTGCATGTCTGTACCATTTTAATGATCTAAAAACGAATAGCAGTTCTGTGCATGGATTTACATATACTCGCTATTTATCGCTGACCATTGTAAACAGGATTGCCCCCCCCCGTGACATGTATTGATTATCATTACTATCATAAGTTTGAGATGGTGTTATGCAAGACAAATCCCCCAGGTTTTTTAGTGTCTTTAAATGAATGTCATTAATAACTTTTATGTTCTCTCCCTTCGTCCTGCAGGGAGGAGGAAGGCGCGGGTCCACCGCCCCCGCTCGCCCATCTTTGAGGAGAAAGAGATCCCTCCCCTGGAGCTCCCCAGGACCTCGGAGGACCTCATGGTCCCCAGCCAGGAGCTGCTCAACGTGTCCTCCATCTACGAGGTGCTGCGCAACTTCAGCACGGTGCTGCGCCTCTCCCCGTTCTGCTTCGAGGACTTCTGCACGGCGCTGGTGGGCCCGGAGCAGTGCACGCTGATAGCCGAGACCAACATCTCTCTGCTCAAGGCCATCCTGCGCGAGGAGGACACCTCCAACACCACGTTCGGCCCCGCCGACCTCAAAGACAGCATCAACTCCACCCTCTACTTCATCGACGGCATGACCTGGCCCGAGGTGGTGCGGGCCTACTGCGAGAGCGACCGGGAGTACCACCACGTCCTCTCCTACCAGGAGCAGGAGGACTACCCGTACGGCCCGCTGGAGAGTAAGATCAAGGTGCTGCAGTTCCTGGTGGACCAGTTCCTCACCACCAACATCGCCCGCGAGGAGCTGATGTCCGAGGGGGTGTTGCAGTACGACGACCACTGTCGCGTGTGTCACAGGCTGGGGGACCTGCTGTGCTGCGAGACCTGCTCGGCCGTCTACCACCTGGAGTGTGTGAAGCCGCCCCTGGAGGAGGTGCCGGAGGACGAGTGGCAGTGTGAGATCTGCGTGGCTCACAAGGTGCCAGGGGTCACGGACTGCGTGACGGAGATGCAGAAGAGCAAGCCTTGCATCCGCCTGGAGCCCGTCGGCTACGACCGCCACCAGAGGAAGTACTGGTTCCTCAACCGGAGGATAGTTGTGTAAGTAACGACCCCCCTTCTCCCCTCCGTTCCACCAACAAAATCATGTATTGTACTACAGGGTTCTCCCCCGGGATTTTTTATCAAGGTGGCGCTGGATTGCGTTATCAAAACGACCCGTGTTCTTTCATGTCAAAATGCGCTTATCTACTACGTAATGACTTACCTGAGGTACATAACAACACTTTTGCTTTAAATTGGCGATTCGCTTGATCATTGGCGATCAACGATAGTTACTCTTTCTATCATTAGGCCTACTACATGTTCATTTGCTCTGAAATGTTCACAGTGGCAGAGCCAAGTCATTTTCTCCCCTCTTCTATTCTTAGGGGAGAAAAGTATGTAATATGTGCCTTCTATGTTTTTCGAGGCATCCAGTCACAGTGGGTGTATGTCAATGCCTGGAATAGAAATCTTTTGCAGTCGCCAAAATCATCTCTGCTGCAGGTTTTTTTCTGGCTTAAAATAAGGCTCAGGTGGTAGAAGAAGAAGTGAAGCACACACGCGTGAAAACTATCTCTGTGCGCCCGCAAGCCCAGAGTTGTTGTATGTTATAATAATGTTATAATCATTGGGCTGACATTATTGAGATGTAGAAAAACGGTTACTCTCGGTCTCGTTTTTTTTTTCATGCTTTTTATTGGTTTGACAAAGAAAGTTATTTTATTACCTTTGTAAAGACGCAGTATTATGTACCCTAACTAGTGAGAGAGATTATGTTTTTCCCTCATAGTACCTTGGGATTTATTGCCTTCTCTCTCAAAAAACCCAGAGTTGTTTTTTCTGGTTGGTGGTGTGAGATTGTTTTTCACAGTTACTGTGACGGGGGGACAAAAATAGCATGAATCTCCCGTAAAAAATTTTTTTGTTTACCTTACTGTTACCGGTTCAGCCGTGTGCGTGAGTGAAAAGTAGACCTACATGTTTCATGCCACAGATGTTGAGTGATGACAGTCAGTCTAAACGTGTCCAGATAAGCTCAGGATTGCAGCATAACAGTGTTATAAGGCTGTGAATTGTGTTCGTTGCTGCGGAGCACATAAAGCTCCTGTTTGTGAACGTCACCACAAAGTCTCACAAGCATCCTTCATCAAGCAGAGCAGTCCAGACTGCTAAGGCTAGTTACTAGCTACGATATTGGCTAAATTAGACTAAACTAAAGTAACCAGTGCGCTCCCTACTGTTCGGGGCCAATAAACTGGAAAGTTAACATTATCTATGTCCCATAAGGGCTCGACGCAAATGAGTTAGACAAATGTGAAAAGAAATGTAAATGCATGGACTATTTTTAACAGTTTTTTTACATTGTGTTTCTTGCGTGATTTCTCATTGCCTGGTATCCCAGCTAGTCAGTCTGAATAAAAAAATTACTGGGTGTGATAATTGTGCTGATAATTACTCAATCTGAGAAGCCCATTTCCTTCCCTCCCCTCCTTGCTGCTATACATACTAGCAAGCTGCGTCCCTAAGGGGTCATTAGTGACATTATGAGATGTGTGATGTGTGATCGTTAACTACGCCCTTAGTGAGGGTGACACTCCTCCGGGCTTTCATCCTGTGCTCTGTCATGGCTGATTTTGTCCCTGAGAGTGAAGTGAATCTCTGCTGGAGTATCGGCCTTGTTCATCTATTTCGCCTCACCTCCTCTTGAGCATGTCTTCACACCGCCTGTAATTGGTTTAACCTCTCTTGTGAGACGCCTACAAGAGGGGCATCAAGTGGGCTGGAAGGCAGCAAAGACGTCCTGGTGGAATTTCAGCACAATGCCAATTAGTGTTGAGTAGCCCACTCAGTGTTGCTTTAGAACAATGAAAGGAGTTGGCATACGGGTGTGAAAGGCTGTGACCCAAGTGATTCAGTTTCTGCCTAAATTGGATAACGGCTGCCAAATAAACATAAAGAACAGCGTACTAACTACAGCGGATGATGTTGGAAGGTCTTTCCTTGACTTTCTTTAATCATTTAGCTGTATATAGGCTAATACTGTTACTGGCAAGAAGAAATTATTCATGCCTTATGACCCAGAAAACACGTAGCCTATTACTTCCCTTTGAAGCTTAGATTCATTTGTTTCCAAGGTGAATTAGATACCCACGTTGCAACATAATGCCAACGGGAAAATACGATTAGGCTCATCCCATCTCTTCAATCAGATCTTTAAGGCCGAAATATATTTTTTCATCAATAACGTACATGCATAAAATGTAAATGCCCATTTTTTGTAACTCAAGCCTTTGTTGTGAAGCTTGTTGTCATATAAGATCTTGGTGTATCTAACTGGTTATGAACCGTCTGTTCCAGCGAGGAGGACGGGGAGCACGAGAAGAAGAAGATGTGGTACTACAGCACCAAGGTGCAGCTGGGGGAGCTGCTGGAGTGCCTGGACCAGGAGTACTGGGAGAACGACCTGTGTGCCGTGCTGGAGGAGATGAGGGAGGAGGTGCACACTCACATGGACATCACAGAGGACCTCACCAACAAGGCCCGTGGCAACAACAAAGCCTTCCTCACCGCTGCTAACGGTAAGACTGGGCTTTCGGCTGCTGCTGCTGGTGGCTCTGAACTAATCCCTTGGAGAATGACTATGGCTTTAGTTGGGCTGTGTGTTGAAGGTTGCTGGTGAACACGTGGACGTCTGTTAGGGAGTTGAGCACCCTGGAGAGGGCAGTGTTGATGTTTTGACTCTCGGTGGTGCAGAGAATGAATGGAGCTCTACCACTCCTCTATGTTGACTGAGCTCCCTGTGGCTCAGTGTGGTCCTCTGTGTCTCAGTGTGGTCCTCTGTGTCTCAGTGTGGTCCTCTGGTCCTCAGTGTGGTCCTCTGTGTCTCAGTGTGGTCCTCTGGTCCTCAGTGTGGTCCTCTGGTCCTCAGTGTGGTCCTCTGTGTCTCAGTGTGGTCCTCTGTGTCTCAGTGTGGTCCTCTGGTCCTCAGTGTGGTCCTCTGTGTCTCAGTGTGGTCCTCTGGTCCTCAGTGTGGTCCTCTGTGTCTCAGTGTGGTCCTCTGTGTCTCAGTGTGGTCCTCAGTGTGGTCCTCTGTGTCTCAGTGTGGTCCTCTGTGGCTCAGTGTGGTCCTCTGTGTCTCAGTGTGGTCCTCAGGGTGGTCCTCTGTGTCTCAGTGTGGTCCTCTGTGTCTCAGTGTGGTCCTCAGGGTGGTCCTCTGTGTCTCAGTGTGGTCCTCTGTGGCTCAGTGTGGTCCTCTGGTCCTCAGTGTGGTCCTCTGTGGCTCAGTGGGTAGAGCATGGTGCTAACAACACTTAGGTTGTGGGTTTGATTCCTGCCGGGACCATATATACTGAAGAAAATGTTCACTGCAATGTAAGTCGCTTTGGATAAAAGCATCAGCTCAATGCTTTTCCCCTTAGTACCCAGACAGAAGTTTCATACACGTCATTTATAGATAAGTCTTCTTGTTGTGACTACTCGTAGCTTAAAAAAAAACAAGCATCGTATTGGTAATTTTTGTAGTTGCGTGTCGTTAGGAGAATCTCCTGACTGAGGGTCTTTCTGGTCTTCCATCTCGACCAGAGACAGTGAGGTGATGAATAGGTCTCGCTGGCGTGTTTATCATGCTTGTGAGCCCTTCTCCACGCTGCACTGCACCGCGCTACCTCCCCTTTGTTCATTAGAGCCGCAGCACAGCTGTTCCTCTCCCAGTATAAACCTTCGTTATGATAAACTACGGCTGCTTGGGGAACCGGGAATTGAAAATAATATATTTTTCATGCTCTTTTGTCGTGGCACTCTCACAGAAATATGTCTTCTGCTGGTTCATGTGTTGTACACACTCTAGCCTAGTCAATTGTACCTCACAGAATTCAGATTTTAAAGCTCTTTCAGCAGTTGTTTGTGGAGAATACAGGCCTAGTGTGGGTCTCTACTGTATGTTCTTATTGTCTTTGCACGTGGTATTTATTCTCGAACAAACAGAAGTTTCATACACGTAATTTCCAGACTATTGTTGCATTCTGCGGCTCACTGGAGCTACTAGCACGCCAGTGACACACAGGCAGGTGTTAATCTCGAGTTAATCTCGCTTTCAGTTTGAGTTGTCAGTGACAACTGGCTCTCTGAAAAGCCATTGTATCAATTTGTTACATAATGGCCAATGACATCGGTATTAATCTCTGTGGATGACTACTGATTAGGGGTGTAACGGATCACCTAACTCACGGATCGGATCGTGTCACGGTTTTTGAGTCGCGGATAGGATAATTTTTCGGATCAACACAAAACATTTTTGTTTTTATAAAAACTGCTTTTTCCTTGAATTCTGTAAAAACACCACTTTTACTATGTGACAAAAACCAACAACATTCAAGATGTCAAAACTGGTAATATATATATATATATATATATATATATATATATATATATATATATATATACTGTATATACATACCAGGGTTTCCGTTAGAAAAATTTGCCGCCGGACATCGTGTCCGGGAAGATTTCGATTTACCGGACAAACGTGAATTATTCCGGTCATCATATTAAAATATAATAAAAAAATTTTTTTTCAAAATCATATTTTTTTTTCTCCAAATCTAATATAGCTGTTTGTCGCGGTGATTACTGTTGTGTAGCGGCCTATATATGCCATTTAATGTCTATTTCTCATCCGATACGATTAGATGCGAGCTATATAATAATATAACATGATTCGCATGCGCGCTATGCCATTATGTCCAGCGCTGAACGGGCGCCTCACTGGGAACTGAACAGACAGCATCGATCAATGAACGGACTCCACATTACGTTAACTGAAGTTTGTTAAATTGTTTGGGATTAATGTGAGTTTTCAATTTTCTCTTTCCAGTTTTACCCTTTTAAAAAAAATATATCAATAAAACAACGTCATTTCTATAACCAGGGGGGTGTTCCATCGACGTCGCTGGAGGAAAGTCTGGGCTTGTTTTGACAAGTCTCGCGAGATCTATCAAGCTATGCCTGGACCTTTTTAAGAGTCTCGCGGGACTTGGCGAAGTGGGCCTAGGTTTTCCTTTGGCGACGTTGATGGAACACCCCCCAGGTCTCGCTGGTTGGGAAGGCATTTTCGTTTAGCTGCCTGTCAAATCATACTTAGGGGATAGCCCTGTAAGCTCATACGGGTCTGTATGTCGTCCTGAAGACCGGCTGTTAGATCATATAGCTGAAGTTTGTCTCCATCTTACAACACTACTTTACATTGTTAGCAGGCTCATAAAACAAGCCGTGTTAGTTGACTAGCGATGTGTCATTGATTTTCGACAACGCGGAAATGTATTCACATTTTTCGAAAGAAAAGTCAAAGCATTAGAAGTTTAGAACGTAGAACGGAACATCGCACGCGCGCGGAAAGCCACCGGCCCCGATTTGGCCAGAACTTTTTTTTCCGTCAGGAGATTTTCTTTTTGTTGCTTGAATCCCTGGGCTCCCCCGCACACCGTGATTTAATTCGCACACTGTCTTAGTGTAAATGTTGTCCGTTTCGTTTGTTATCCTTGTTATTGTGCGATAAAGATAAGGCTTTTCGCTTCGGGCCACCATTTTCAGCTGGGCACCGGACACACACACACCCGTGCACGCGCGGCACTGCCCGAGAGAGAAGGACCCGCCCCCTTTGGTTAGCCTATAGGCTGGCTGGAGGGGGCGGGTCCTTCTCTCTCGGGCAGTGTGTGTGTGTGGGTGTGTGTGTGTTTGGTGCCCAGCTGAGAATGGTGGTGATTATTTTCACCGGACATTTTGTCCGACGAGTTTTCAGTTTGTCGGACTTCAACAAATGTTACCGGACAAAGACCGGCAATTACCGGTTAACGGAAACCCTGATACATACATATATATAATATATATATATAACATATTCTACACTCAAACATTACATAATTATACTGAAATACACTCAATTTAAATGATAGGAGAGAGCCTGGTTGCAGCAGTGAGTCACTGGGCTCTTTAAAGCAGATGAATAAACATGTTTTATGCCACTTTTAACTAAATAATAAAGTGAACCCTTATTTTGAACATAGTATGAAAAAAATGCCTACATTATCAGAAGTTGTCGAGCTACCTTTTTCGTGCCTCCCGTCATAGTTGACAGAGAAGCCAAAGTGCTCCCATACATGGGATTTAAATGACGAGGGAGGCATTTCGAGTTCTTCTCCGCCGAACAACGTAACTAGCACTCGCCATGATACACTTGGGCCGCGTTCGTAAATTCGCTTTGAGAGCGCCGGAGCGCACACTGGGTCCGACGTCATAAAGGGACCAAGTAATTTGATTGGACAAGAGGCGTTCCTTGAACGCTGATCAGATTCCAGAGCGGATTTACGAACGCAGCCTTGTTGTTGTGGATTCCCAGCTTCACGTGTAGTGAGCAAACAACGGATTCTTTTTCTTTCGCATTATCAACCTATCATTGCGCTTTAGAGTAAAACAAAGCCAGCAACTGTCGCGTCTATCTTTTCATGGCAACTCTACATTGTGATTTACAAGAGATATTAACTAATATTAAGTAATATTATTACTTGTTAACCAAGTATGTTTTGCAATTTTGCAATTGATCCGCGGTACACATGTGTGCCGAACCATGGAGGGCGATCCGTACGGATCACGGATTATCCCGTTACAGCCCTACTACTGATTGTAGTATTGTTAGTGGTTGTGTATGTTACCTGTCACAAGCCTTTGTCACTCACTTGTCTTCACACCATTTCATAGGATTGCATCAAGCAGTGCAGCGTTAAGCGCAGGTGCGATCTGTAAGATGGAGATGTTGATGTGGCTGAAGGCTGTGTGTGAGGTAAACCTTCTGGTGTGGTGATAAGAGCCAGCCTGGCAAGCTTAGCTGTCTGTTACAGGGTGTTCTTGGAAGTATTTCAGCCACCACTGCGTATGTTCCTCTCCAATATCCGTTTTATCATCTTGTTTGCGATTCTTTTCAATTGCTTCGGAGAGCAATTTTCAGAAGGCGAGTGTTGAAAGCGACTGTGGTTTAAAACTTCATTATGTATTTAATGAATGAATGAATGAATGAATGAATGGTCTTTATGGTCTTTATTGTCATTGCTACAGTACAGGTACCAAACAACGAAATTTAGGAGGGGTGGCTCCCCTGGTGTTAGGAAAGAAGAAAAAAAACTTTAAAAAAAAAACACAAGAAGGGAAGGAGCTGGTTTACATAAATAAAGGCTATGTACACTATCCACTATACTATACTGTCAGATAGACGACTAGGGTTGTCATATTGCACAATAGTGTTATTGCACATTTATTTAAAGTGTCGCAGTTTGCAGGCTTGAAATGTACATATTTGTGCCTCAGCACTACACCTGATTTTTTCAGTCCAGCAGCTGCCATCAATCCGTCCAGACTGTCCAGGGCCCAGAACCTAGGTCTTTGCTGTGTTCAGGGCCTGGACGGCCCTGTGGTAGAAGCTGTTCTTCAGTCTGTTTGTCCTTGCGGCCATGGTCCTGAACCGCCTTTTCGAGGGCAGCCGGGTAAAGTGTTCGTACCCAGGGTGGGTTGGGTCCCTGGAGATCTTGGAGGCCTTCCTGAGACAGCGTGTGTTGTACAGCTCTTCCAGAGAGGGGAGGGGGGCGCCGGTGATCTTCTGGGCTGTTCTCACGACTCTCTGTAGCGCATTTCTCTCCGCGGTTGTGCAGCTGGAGAACCAGTTGCAGATGCCGTAGGTGAGGATGCTCTCCACTGCGCCGCGGTAGAAGGTCACCAGTATCTCCTGCTTGTTGTTTAATGGCATCCTGTAGTACAGCAACACCCAGGACAGCACTCCCCCTAAACCAGACACCCCAAACCCCACAGAGGGGGCCTGCCCCGCCCCGCTTGAGAGCTGTGGGGGGGGGGCCCTACGGAGCCTGAGCAGGAGCGGACAGGTACATGGGGAAGAGTCACGCAACCACCAGCATGTCCTCCCAGCCTTTCAACCCCGCCCCCCCCTCTTCCCTAGTCATACCCTGCTGCACGTTTGCAAGTCATCTGTCTCGTGCTCTGGCTGACTGCCCCCAAAGCATCCATCCACAGCAGTGTTTCCTCCAGGATTTTTCACATTAGTGGCGGAGCGCTTATCTTGCGCACACATTTTCTTCCCGCGTGCACGCGCATAAAACGCCCACTGGCGCTCAAAACAAAGACGTGGTTTCACCCAAAACTAGTATAGAGGGTGGCAACAATTATAATTTCTTAAATAGCGGTTAAGTCATTAAAGCCGAGCAGGTGATTTTATATAGAAGCTGATCAAATACCAACATATCCTACAGCTGCAGCGGAACATGCGGAACGCGCATTACACACACACACACACACACACACACACACACACACACACACACAGAAAGATCAATACGAAGTAGGCCTACGTGAGAGTACACGCACAGAACCGGCTAACGTTACTCATTAACTGTTTACACAAGTAAAATCACAGTGTGACAGTCAGATGGAGCATTCGGTAAACAACAACAGCAAGGTAATGCTATCAGCTGAGTTAAAAAAAAAAAACTCTTACCTCTGAGGACACCAACATGAGCCCTGCTTACCCGTACCTCCGCCGTTCTGTTCGTGGTGATTTTAGAAGCAATAGATTATTTTTGCCCCGCGCATATTGCTATGAATAGTTCGATCTCCACACATGAGTCGGCGATGTTGTCATTTAGCCAGCTCTCAGAGAAGCACATCAGGCTGCACTCCCGATACACTGAATGATGCATCACGAGTGCCTCCAACTCGTCACATTTGTTGGGTAAGGAGTTAACATTTCCCATTACGATTGATGGTAGAAACGGCTTGTATCTCCACCGCCTCCTCGATTTAGCTTTTAGCTTCGCTCCAGCTTTGCACCCCCGGTATTTCTTCCGTAGTTCCTTCGGTAATGAGTGTTTGAAACCCTCATGTTTTGCAGTCTCTCTTAGTGCAAAGAGGGCACTTCTGGTATAAACAACTCTGGCTGAGGTTGTAACATTAGACATTATACAACAAAAAACCGACAAACATTTAAAACAGAGCAGCGAGACCTGCTGCCGCTTAGAACGGCGCAACGTGCCGACGTCAGCTACCACCGCATTTAGTTGACCATGAACATCAGAGACATACATTACGAATGTTCATTTAAAATACTCTATAGTGAGCACTGGTATAAGAACATGAACCAGAGAACAGCAGTAAATGCAATAACCCACAGTCGTCGCTGATGATGTTCCGTTTTCGATTAGGATACGGGATTAAAGGCACCGGCGACGGGCTAAGAGAGAGAGAGAGAGGAGAGGGATTTCCTGAAATCCAAATGTCCCGCTAAATTCGGACCAATCACAAAGCTGTTTTGAAAGCGCGTCGCCTCGCGCCGCGCGCCTGTTGAGAGTCTCGATTGCAGTGCGAACACAAACGACGAGGTTAATTGCAACATTGTAACATATTGTAAATAACTACCGCTAAATCGTAACGAAATGTTGGTCTGGAAGCGGCCTAAATCTAGCTTCAATCTGCTTTTTTTCTGTTCTCCGGTCATAATAACTCGCTGCCTTTCTGCGCAGCCTGAATCAAAGTGGACTGTCTGAATCATTTGGTGGCGGAGGAAATTCTTTGGTGGCGGCCCGCCACGAATAAATGCATATAGAGGAAACACTGCACAGAGATCATAATCCAGTCTGGTAGTTCTCCGTCATTCCCACCCTGTGGCCCGGGCTTAGGATGTGATGGCGCAGAGTGCATTGCTGTGGAGGCACGGCTCTATATGCTTTCGGCTGCTACCATCGTGCCAGTTGACAGAACATGAGCAAGCTTATTCTCTAAATTGGCTGGTTACTCTGCAGTTAGGCAGATTATCCTCTTGTTTTGGTCTGTGTCTGCTGCCTCGGACGCCCCCGCGGGCCCCGTGGAGCCCGACCTCCTCGACAAGTCCTCTCAGTCCTCCTTCACCAGCCAGGACGACAGAGGTAGGCTACCGCCATCCTGTCACACCCACGTTGACCTTCTCGCTAATGCGTTTTTCAATTCAAAAAAGGGCCTTGAAAGCCAAGAGACGTTGGAGATGCTGCTCGATTCGGTACATCTTCGCCTCCACTGTACTGTGTCTTCGTCGGTGTTTGCGTTTGTCGTCATTGACTCCCTATCTTTCTGTTTCTCTGTCTCTTAACAACCGATGATCCCTGATACTTATCTGTTTCATGACCTGCAGGTGAAGGCAAGGAGAGGGTGAACGGCGAAGGGGCGGGGTCTGGACAGGGTCCCAACCGCGTAGTGACCCACCCGCCTAACCCGGATAGCAGGCCGAGCCCGCTGAAGGAGGGCAGCTCCCGGGACGGCAGCCCTACGCCCAGGGACGGCAAGGAGGTGAGACCCCAACCAGGTGTCCCTCACTCAGCCTGCTGCCCTGAGGGTTAATTCAGAGGCTAGTCTCTCACCTGGGGCCTCCTCTGCATTATTAGCATTGAATGGATACCAGTAGTCTAGTGTATGACTCACTGTGGTCTGTCCAGAGGTTGATGCTTAATCAGCAAATGTACCAGGACCTCTCAAATTGATTGACGCAGCCAGTCATCAAATTGAAGAATCCCATTGAAGTTGGTCATCTCCTCTTATCTCTGTGTCTGTTATCCTCTCTCTCTCTCTCTCTCCTCTCTCTCTCTCTCTCTCTGTCTCTCTCTCTCTCTCTCAGACGTCTCCCTCTTGTACCGAGGGTGAAGCCTCCCGCCCGGTCGCCGCCGCCAAGAAAGATTTGGCCGTGAAGAGTAACCTGAACAACTTCTTCAAACTGGGCCAGGAGGGGAAGTACCGGGTCTACCACAACCAGTACAGCACCAACACGCTGGCCCTCAACAAGCACCAGCACCGCGAGGACCACGACAAGCGGCGCCACCTCTCCCACAAGTTCAGCCTGACCCCCGCCGGGGACTTCAAGTGGAACGGCTCCATCCACGGCTCCAAGGTGCTGACCGTCTCCACGCTGAGGCTCACCATCCTCCAGCTGGAGAACAACGTGCCCGCCCCCTTCATGCACCCCAACTGGGCCTCTCACAGGTAGGCTACTGTCTAACAGCCCCCTTACTCTGTGGAGCAAATGTAGTGATGATCCCTGATGCGTTGGGAATTGGCAATGCAAGGAGGCCATGTCATTCCATCACACAATGACTTATTTCTCTCCCTGTGTATTTCCAGGACCAATTGGATCAAAGCTTTCCAGATGTGCAGTAAGCCCCGGGAGTTTGCCTTGGCTCTGGCCAATCTGGAGTGTGCCATCAAACCTGTAGTCATGTTGCCAGTCTGGAAAGATGCCCTTGGACACACCATGTAAGGACACCACCATGATGGGGGGGGGGGGTGACTGTCAGAAATCCGTCATTCTTTAACACATGGACCTTGCACATAACACCTAACATGTTGCTTTTAATAGGATAAGAGGTCGTTTTTGGAGGAAAAGCAAAAGCAGACTAATTATGATTTGCATCACCACTCTACTGCATTGAAGCCTTTTGTTCCTCTTTTAAATGCAGAGTGGTGTGAGCAATGTATGCTGAGTAGCACACGCTTTTCCACGGTGTGAAAAAAAGCTCATTGTACAACATAATGGATCGCTGCTGACTAAACAAGCCAGAGTCACCTTGCTGTTTTTATCTAACAGCTTTTTTTTTATCCTCTCTGTTTTTGCTCTCTCTCTCTCTCTCTCTCTCTCTCTCTCTCTCTCTCTCTCTCTCTCGCCTCAGGCTGCATCGCATGACTTCCATGGAGCGGGAGGAGAAAGAGAAGGTGAAAAAGAGAGAGAAAAAGTTGAAGGATGAGGAGACTCTGCTGCAGGCCACCAGGGTGAAGTACACCATCCCCATCAAACACCAGGTACATCTGAGATGTGTTTTATATGATTCATATAATTAATTAAATTAAAATTAATATAATTAGCCAAAAATATTGTGTTCCTCAATACATGTTGTGTTATTGTTTGTGACAAGCTGTAGATTTGTCGTACTTCTAGTTGTTGTCCTCTGTGCTTGTCTCTGTGTGTAGGTACGGAAGCAGAAGGGGGAGGAGTACAGAGTGACGGGGTACGGGGGCTGGAGCTGGGTCAGTAGGACCCATGTCCATCGCTTTGTTACCAGGCTACCAGGGAACACCAACGCCAACTACCGCAAAGCACTGGAGGGTAAAGGGCTATTTTAAGTTTTTAGCTTGTCTGTTTGTTTATTCCCCATTGTCTCATGTTGCTGTTAATGATCTGTGGTGTTGAGGCAGAAACTATGCCTCCAGCATGGCTCAGTGGATGTATATTGCTTCATGTTATGCAAATGCCATCTTTTTACAGCAGCTAAGACGGGCAAAGAAAATGCAGCATCTGGCCCAAACAAGCGGAAAGATTTTTTTTTTTCCCCCCCCCCCCCAATTTTTTCTTCTTTTTTTTCTTGAGATTAGGACAATACAACATCCAACAAGAAAGACAGACACACATTAATACCCACATCGCAATCTGGGAAAAACAAAACAAAACAGACAAAAGAACACAGAAAAAACGAATAAAACAAAAACAGCAACAAAACAAAACAGCAACAAACAAAAAAAAACAGAACAAAAAACTAAAACAAACAAATAAACAAACAAACAAGCAAAACACACACACATGTCTTACCAGAGGGCAAGACAAACAAAATACATGTTTACAATATTTTGATCAAGTAAAGATAGGGCATAGGTTGGTTGTGATATATTACAAGTAGAGCGCCTTGTCAGAAGTGTAAATGTCCATAGAGCTCTCTGTATCACCCAGAATTCCCCTCGTTAGCTAATAAGTTCCCCACATCATTTTGCTGGACATATTCCCCAAATGGTCCCCATATCTTTTTAAAGGAGTCTTGTTTGCCTTTAATCATGTATGTCATCCTTTCCATTGTTAAAGAGGATGACATTTCCCTAAGCCATCGGGCAATACTGGGCCTGTTCACATTTTTCCAAGCCAAAGCTATTAACCGTTTTGCTTGCAACAGGCTCATATTTATGAGTGTTTGTTGATATTGCTGTAGACGAAGATGAGTTGGGTACAACCCCAGGATAAACACTTTAGGAGTGAGAGGTAAGGAGACCGATGTTATCTGGAATATCATTTGAGATACCTCCTTCCAAAAATCGTTGATATTTTCGCAGTCCCAGAGACAGTGAGATAAAGTACCTTTACATGTATTACACTTAAAACATACATCTGGATTTTTGTTATTAAACTTATTTAATTTAACAGGGGTCACATAAGTTTGCATCAGCCAGTTGTATTGTAATAGCTTTAGTCGTGTTTTCACAGTCTGTGTCTGAGCCTTTGTGCATATACTACTCCATTCGTCCAAAGTGATATCCTCCTGAAATTCTTCCCTCCAAGCATTTAGTTTGTCTATGGACGAGTCTGATGAGCCAGTCTCTAACATGATATATATAGCGGATATTCTTCCCCTACCGTTACAATTGGACGATATGGTTCTTTCTAAAGTGGACAATGGGGGTTCTTTTAAATAATCATTCTGGGCAGTTGAGAGGAAGCTCCTTAGCTGCAAATATTTAAAAAAGTGTTTTCTAGGAATATCAAATTTAGCAATAAGTTGTTCAAATGACATGAAAGTACTTTCTTTGTATAAATCTTGTACTTTCCTTAAGCCCTTACTGGCCCATATGTAACGATGGTCAAACAGCCAAACTTCTTTCATTTAATTCGTTTATTTGACCTGCAGAGAAGACATATAGAACACAATTCTTCTCTGGTCTGCTTGTGAATCCATTAAGCTGGCGGCCATTTTCTCGGTCCACCGTCTATGTACATTTCACATCAGGACAGTTTGTTCACAGAAAGAACACAAACTTCCCTCAAACATTACAAATAACAATTACAAACAACATGTGGAGCGACATACCTGCAGAGAAGACATATAGAACACAATTCTTCTCTGGTCTGCTTGTGAATCTGCACGTTCAAAACAACATACAATAAATGTTCTGTTTCACATCATCACAATACATCACAATACATGTAAAAACAAACAGCACAGTACTACACCAACATTTTCACCCTACATTACAAGATTCTCCATACAAACAACAAAACACGAGGAGCGTTTTACATGCGCACATACCCATTAAGCTGGCGGCCATTTTCTGACGCACCACCGCAAGTACGGCAACAAGAGAAGGACAAACGAACGTGCAGACCTGCAGTACACCCAAACTCCAAAGGGGGGCTCCAACAACAACCAGGGCTGCTCAAAGCACGGCGAAACTCATCTACATTCACCACAGCTAAACATACATTCCCAACTCTGTTACACCCACCTCCCCTGAATTTCGCCAACCTTGAGCAGCAACTATACATTTAAATACTACTTTTTACTTTTTACACTATTACATAGGGCCGCCAAAGGACAGGACAGCCAACTTGAAAAGTATCCTATAAGGATGAAGTGGAAAGAGAGGTAAACTACCTCTCCAACCAACTACTGGCGGTAGGATGCGTTCTACACCCCACAAGACCCTATTTTCACTGTGTATTACTAGCCTTCAAGAGGCCACAACCTCTTATGAAACAATCAGAATAACGAACAAACCTATATGTCATAGGATGTCAGTGTGCACAGTGTATACATGCACTGAACTGAGCTTCGGCTTATCTAACTGTGGGAAGCCTGGAACACTGACCTGCAAACAGCTCGAATGTTTGACTTAGTGTCTTGGATAATGTATTGTCCTGACATAGTATAAATCAATCTGTCAACTGGTTTGATAAGGCGACCAAACTTGGACTTGACCTGTGTGACTGTACTAGGATGTTCACACTGTGTGACAGAAGCTAAAGTGTCAGTACGCTGTGTGTCACTAGCATCATCTGTCTGATTTGTGTTACCAGAAACATCAGTACAATCATCAGCGCTAACCACAAATCTAGAATCAGAGTTAATGGACTGATCTACCATTTGCTCCTCAGCCATCTGCTCGGGAACCCTCTGAGGGGCAAACGAGACTGAAGACACTACAGTGTTAGTAGCCTCTGTCCGTGAGTGGTCAGGGAATGGTAACTGGGTGACCCACTCCAGGGTTCTTCCCTTGGGATCCTTGGGCTCTGGAACAGTCAAGGGAACATCCCTCTCCCGAACAGCTCTTCCCCCATACTCCATGTCTTCAACCTCCCCTCCCTCACTCCCAGGACAGGAATCCACTCTCTCCGACTCGAACGCGGTTCCTCTACTCACTTCCCCAGGCAAGGAATCCTGTTCCACTTCCGATACGGACATGTCACTTGGCTCATTTGATGTATGAACAGCAGACAGGGATGAAACTGGGTCAGAGATCACACTCGTATCATACACCGGCAGAAAGTTCACCAACAACAATAGATTACGGTGGACTACCTTCTCTCGTCCAGTGACAGTGTCTTGTATCCTATATGTGTGAGTCTCAGAGTTCCTATCCACCACAGTGTATACAGTAGACTCCCAACGATCAGCCACCTTTCTCTTTCCTCTCTCTCTCTTGTTCGCCAACAGCACACGGTCTCCGACGTCAATGGTGGGCCCTTTTACTCGTCTGTTGTAGAGCTCTGTGTGACGGTGCTGTTCTTTTATGACATGTTCCTGGGCTATGACCATAGCTTCTCTCAGATCCTTCGTGAGAGACATCACATACTTGTCGTAGCTGACCACAGCTGGATCATTCAGGACTGTCCGGAAGAGTATATCGACAGGGAGACGAGGAGTACGCCCAAACATCAGATAGAAAGGTGCATAGCCAGTTGACTCATGCGCTGTGCTATTGTACATGAACGTCAGAGTTTGCAAACGCCTCGGCCAGTTGATTTTTGCCTCTGGTTCAAGCGCTCGGATCATGTTACCGAGAGTTCTATTGAAACGTTCCACACTACCGTTACCCATCGGGTGATACGGGGTTGTGTGCGACTTTCTGACACCGGAGACTCTGAGCAGCTCACTCACTAGTTGACTCTCGAAGCTAGCTCCCTGGTCGCTGTGGATACGTTCTGGGAACCCAAAGACGCAGAAGAACTTGTCCCATAGAACTCTCGCCACCTGTTTGGCTGACTGATCTTTGCAGGGGAATGCCTGGGCCATTCTTGTAAAATGGTCAGTAACAACTAACACATCAACTGACTTGTTCCTTGAGTCCTCCGCTGACCAGAAATCAATGCAAACCAGCTGAAGTGGCCTGGTTGATGTGATACTCTGCAAAGGCGCCCTCGCAGCAGGTTCAACAGTCTTACTGACAATACACCGCTGGCAGTTACGGACGTAGTCTCTTACGTCTCTGTCGAGGTTGAGCCAGAAGAACCTCTGTCTGGCCAAGCCAAGACTCCTGAACTGACCTTGATGGCCGGCATGGTCATGAACACCTCTCAGAACTTCAACTTTCTTAGACTCAGGAACCACATACTGGCGGCGTTTTGACTTCACGACTTGATCCCTCGAGACTCTGTAGAGTATCCCATTGCTCACAACAAGTTTCTCCCAGTGCTTCAGGTACCTCATGACTGTGACTGATTCCTTATCTCTCTCTCTCCTGGAGGGTCTCCGATGTCTCTCCACATAGTACAAGACTCGAGAGAGAGTTCTGTCTCTGAGCTGTTCATCCCGGAGTTCCTTCTCACTGTAAGCAGGAAGTGAGTCCTGACCACCTGGGACTAACTGAGGCAAATGGTGCAAGACTGCTACAGCACGCGTTCTTGCTCCGACCTCCCACAGATCGTCATATGACTGTAGAACAACAGACACTTCATCCATCTCCATAGACTGAGCGTGGACATGCAGAGGTGATGGGACACTTTGAGCGTAACTCTCTACCTGGCGTGGAGTGTCACCACTATCATTGGACGACCGGAAGGCGTCCTGTACAGAAGCACTCGACACATCCTGGACTTCGGAGAGGAGATTCTTGTAGGGCTCTTCAAGTAATCTGTGACTGACTCTCTGCTTGACGAAAGGCACACGACTCAAGGCATCAGCGACAACATTCTGTGGGCCTGGCACGTACTTGATGTCGAAGTTATAGCTCGCTAACTTAGCCACCCATCGTTGCTCGCAGCAGTCCAGCTTGGGCTTCGTCATGATATGAGTCAATGGATTATTGTCCGTCCAAACAGTGAAATCATGCCCCTTCAACCAATGGCTGAACTTGTCACAGACACTCCACTTCAAGGCTAGGAATTCCAACCGATGGGCTGGGTAATTTCTCTGAGACAGAGAGAGGGACTTGCTGGCGAATGCGATTGGCCTCGCTCGGTCTTCACCCTCTTGGATCTGCGACAGGACAGCACCGATGCCATCAAGGGACGCGTCCGTTGACAGCATGAAGGGACGGCTGAAATCAGGGTGAGCCAGGACAGCCGTCTCAACCAGCGCCGTTTTCAGCTTCTGGAAAGCCTGCTCCGTTTCGGGGGTCCAGTCAGTAACCTTCAACTTCCTGCTTTGTGACCTTTGTTTGGACTGTTTCACCTTCCCTTTTCTCTTCTGGCCCGTCAACAGAGAGAAGAGAGGCTTTGCAATAGCGGAGAAGCTAGGCACAAAGTGCTGGTAATAATTGATCATCCCCAAGAAAGATCTGATTCGTTTCTGTGAGGGGGTTACACCGTCCGCTTCCATCAGGTCAGCACTTGTCATCTTTGCGATGCTCTCAACTTTGCTGGGATCAGTCAACACACCGTTGTCATTAATTATGTGGCCGAGGAATTTGACGGATTTCCGGAGAAAAAAACACTTCTTGGGGGCCAATTTCAGGTTATGACCACGCAGTCTACTGAACACCATCTCCAAGCGTTCCAGAGCTGTCCTCTCATCAGGGGCGTACACCAATAAATCATCCAGATAAACCAGTAAGCTCAGATAGTTCTGGTCTCCGAAAATGCTAGTCATCATACGCATGAAGCTCCCAGGACTATTACAGAGGCCCTGCGGGAGGCGATTATACTCATACAAGCCCATAGGTGTTGTAAAGGCAGAGTACTTTCTGTCATCCTCGTGTAGTGGCATGTTATAAAACCCTGAGGTTAGATCCATAGTACTAAACAAGGAGTTACCTCCAAGTGCAGCTAAGCAGTCGGCCTGGTGAGGGAGAGGGTGAGCATCCTTCAGGGTCCTCTTGTTCAGCCAGCGAAAGTCTGTACAGATACGGAGATCTCCGTTCTTTTTCCATACAAGAACCAACGGAGATGCATATTCACTGGTTGACTTCCTGATTATATCTTTCTCCTCCATCTCACTCAGTACTTGGCGCAACTTCTGATACTGACTGGGGGGCACTCGTCTGAATGGGAGCCGGAATGGCCTGTGATCTGAGAGGTGAATGCGATGTATGAAGCCCTTTGCCTCTCCACAATCCAGGTGATGGCGTGAGAAGATGTCCTTGTAGCGCACAACCAGGTCAGCCATCTTGCTTCTACACTGTTCAGACACGTCACAGGAGTGTATGTCGAGCCCACTCAATCCCATGTACTTCAGTTCCTCATCAACAGTGCGGGCCGCATTTTCACTGGACGGGGTTACTTGACAGCAACTGAGTAGTGGGACCTCAGCAGGTCCGGTCTCATCCATGTCCTCGAGCGCAATGCAGGAGAAGACGTCGGCCAATTTAGCATTGCGTCTTACCAAGACGGGCCTGTCGGACGAGTTGATCAGCTTCAATGGAACCCATCCGTCTCCCCACAAAGGAGTAACAACTCTGGCCACCAGAACCCCTCTTGGAGCTGAGCGACACGATGTGGGCTCTGTCATCACAGCGCTACCAGGAGACACAATAGTGGACTTGGGTAGCTTGCCCCACATCAGGTACTCCCGACCAGGCTCAAGACACACGGCTGAGTTGCACCTGACTGTGCCTATCTTGTCAGGTATGACGTCACCTCGCCAACGGTTCAGACCAGCGAGCATCGAGAGAAACTGTTCAGATTCTGGATCGCCAGCAGGACAGGGCGTAGACACAGCCTTCCAGTAGCCATCACATTGCTTATACTGCCGGAGGATATATTTAATAACATTGGTGCCTAGTATCAACTCATCATGCTGGCCTTCAACTACCAGAGTGGGAACCATAATCCTACAGCCATACACCTCCATTTCCACGTTGAAAGCTGACTCAGGCTTGACACGGCGACCACCACAGCCAACAAGCACCACATTTGAACTGAACTGGTTATGCTCTGTAGCAACTCCAACCTCTCTAAGCTTTCCCTCTGCCGTCTTACTCATTGTACAAGCCATAGACCCACTGTCTAGCATAGCATTTAGAGTCACTGTATTACCAACTGTCACAGGTGTGTAGAAAAGGCTGTCACTACCACTAATTGTATGCGTATTCTGATAAACAATATCTTCAGAGTTATCACTTGAGCTTTTGAGAGCTATATACACTGTCTCAGCACTAGATTCGTCCTCACAATGGGAGTTTACTTGGCGACCTATATTTTCTCCCTCTGAATACAGGCCACCTAGTTTCCCTGAGGCTGAGGTGCTCGGGACGACCTGGTGGGACACTCAACTTTTGTGTGACCTGGGGCTAAACAGACAAAGCACAGCCTCTCTGACATGCAGTGTGAGATGGTAGTGTGTCTACTGTCATCACAGACTCGGCAGGCCTTCTCACGGGCGCCACCCTGGTATCTTCCGCCACGAGGAGCACTGTCACGCTGCTGCACTTTCCCCATCATCTGCTCCAGACTCTCCATAATGCGAGCAAGAATCCTGTCTTCAGATTGCTGAGTGTTCTGGGCCACAGCAGTCGCGGAGGAGGGGCACGGAAGCTGGCCTAAAGCATGGTCCTGGGAAGGAATGAGGGTAGAAGGCGGACACTGTGTGTGGTACACTGGACTATGGGCAGGAGCAGGGGGGTACTGGGTGGAACACTGCTCAGACACAGACTGAATCGAAGGCTCTGGATGAGACTGCACAGTGTGGAGGGCGGTGGCATGGCTCTTCAATGGCACAGAACTACCGGTCCTGCCAGAGGCTCTCAGCTCTCTCTGATAATTATCAATCTTCAACTGTATGTCTCGTGAGCTCCACTCCTCAATAGCCTTGCATTCCAGAATACGGGATAGTCCAGAGTCCGGGCAATGCCTGACAAACATCCGTGCTACCTCTTCACCCACGTTCTCCATCCTCCTACCTTGTCTGCGGAGGCCCTCACCAGCTACATCAGCTGCTTTGTTGATCCTCAACCAGTAGTCTACAGGGTTCTCATTGGGTCTGGGTAGAGTGGCATAGAAATCTGACAACGGGAGGCATGATGACACATCACTGAAGTACTTGAGAAGGATATCATAGATGAGATCAGGGTTCTGCTTCACATCAAGTGTCTGATCGCTTCGCAAACCAACCCTCACAACATCCTTTGCCTTACCCATCAGCCTTGCCAGTATCTCCTCAGCCTGTTCATGCATTGGACATTTCTGCTTTCTCAGATAAGCTTTAGACATGTCAATCCAGTCCTGGACTGAACACTTATCAGAACTATCACCTCGGAACATTGGTGGTTCCCTGTCTGATGTTACATTCACAGTAACGCACGGAACCACCTGTCTAACAACATTAGGATCAGTTACAGGATCTGGAGGCGATGTGCAGTTGAGGTGTGCACTGCTCATACTACTTGAGTGAACTACACCAGCTGAAATTAACTTGGTTACAATGGACTCGCCAATCTGAGCACCTAGCTGACCCATCATGTCTGAAAGGTGATGAAGAGCTTCAGTGTCATTAACACTGGGTGTGGATGTGGGAGGAGCCTCCCCTGTAAACTGTCCGACAGCAGCACAACCTGGGTCCTGACCTGACCCTGTGCCTCTACCACTGTCAGTAAACAACTGGGAACACCCCACCTCCCTACTATTGACAGCACTGTCAATGTCGATGTCACTGTCAATGTCTATGACAGCACTGTCTGCTCTGCTCTGACATGCCCCCCATGCACCCCTCCCCATAGGCAACACTGGACTGGCAAAAATCTCATCATTAAAACCTGGCCTCTGAGCCATAGTGGTACAGACTTGCGTTGTGTAATATTACTGAATGAAAAAAATAATAATAATAATAATAATGTTTAAAAAAAAATATAAAGTTACAGCAGGACATAAAAACCAAAACAATCAAAGCACTTTTTAAACTGATATAATCACAGACCTCAGACTGAATGACCATTTACTATAATACTCTGACCACACTTGATCTATCACACTAAGACCTGGCATCCACGCAGCATCCACGGAGATCGGCGTTCAGCTGATCTTGAGATCGACGTGTCACGGCACCAGTGTAACGATGGTCAAACAGCCAAACTTCTTTCATTTAATTCGTTTATTTGACCTGCAGAGAAGACATATAGAACACAATTCTTCTCTGGTCTGCTTGTGAATCCATTAAGCTGGCGGCCATTTTCTCGGTCCACCGTCTATGTACATTTCACATCAGGACAGTTTGTTCACAGAAAGAACACAAACTTCCCTCAAACATTACAAATAACAATTACAAACAACATGTGGAGCGACATACCTGCAGAGAAGACATATAGAACACAATTCTTCTCTGGTCTGCTTGTGAATCTGCACGTTCAAAACAACATACAATAAATGTTCTGTTTCACATCATCACAATACATCACAATACATGTAAAAACAAACAGCACAGTACTACACCAACATTTTCACCCTACATTACAAGATTCTCCATACAAACAACAAAACACGAGGAGCGTTTTACATGCGCACATACCCATTAAGCTGGCGGCCATTTTCTGACGCACCACCGCAAGTACGGCAACAAGAGAAGGACAAACGAACGTGCAGACCTGCAGTACACCCAAACTCCAAAGGGGGGCTCCAACAACAACCAGGGCTGCTCAAAGCACGGCGAAACTCATCTACATTCACCACAGCTAAACATACATTCCCAACTCTGTTACACATATTTGGAAACCCGAATCTTCTCTCCCTGGAATGACACTTTGATTTCCCCAAATAGGAGTGAAACCTGACGGAGATTGTGTTTCACCAAGAAATTTCCGCACATCATACCAGACTTTAATTGTGTTAAGAACAAAGGGATTGTTTGTTTGTTTTCTCAGTTTCTTGATATCCGCTGAGTAGATAAATAGATTAAGGGGTAGTTTCGGAGTAACAGAGGACATCTCAATATCTAGCCACGAAGGGATGTAGTCAGAACTAAAGTAATACATAGTAGAGCGAAGCTGAGCAGCCCGGTAGTACCACTGGATATTAGGCAGGTGGAGACCTCCTCTGTCATATGGAAGGTACAGTAAGGATAAGCGAACTCTGGGGCGTCTATCAGTCCATATGAAAGAAGTGAACATTCTTTTAAGCTTTGTAAAGAGCGATGTTGGAGGGGGCAAAGGAATATTCTGAAATAGATACAACAGCTTTGGCAGAACATTCATTTTTAGAATATTGATCCGACCAATCAGGGATATAGGTAAGGATGACCACCTATCTATCGATTTTATTATGGAGTCCACGATAGGGTCATAATTAATTGAGACTATGTGGTTAATCTCTGGTGTAATGTGAATACCAAGGTAGGTAAAACCTTCTGTTGTATTAAGAAAAGGAGTGACATGTATAGGACAGAGTCTTTCCTCCTCCTTCAGCATCATGATTGAGGATTTTGTGTTGTTTATTTTATATCCCGAAAAGACCCCAAAGTCTTTAATCAGGTCTAATCAAGTACATAGTTCTATTCTCACTTTAATGACAGCCCAAGCATAGTGAGCAAATGAAACAAAACAAGCATATATCATACAATTCATCGTCTATGCATTAAACGGAAACGTAGCATATCATTTTAAACAAGGACCAATTTCATACAAATAATTCAAGCCAAGATCTTACATTGTTCGCCGTGTTCATATAGTCCCGTACAGCTAAGAGTTAAACGTTGTGGAAAAAAAGGACAGGTGTCTAGAACACACACACACACACACACACACACACAAATAAGAAATAAAAATAAGTTTAAAAAAAAAAGGGGATGGAGATAGTGTTCTAGAATCTAGACGTCGCTTTCCTCTTCAAACAAAGCCAGCATAGATCGTTATTATTCGCCGTGTTGAAGTAGGCTAAGAGTTAGGCGTTTGAAAAAAGTCAAATGTTTACAACAAAAAAGAATGGAAATATACTTCCAGCCATAACTTTCCTCTTCAAACAAAGTCAAAGGAGATCAGTCTTGATCAGGCATACACACACAGGAAAAGAAAAAAAGAGTCTTACTGTGCGTTGTTCATCGTTGTTCTGCTACTCCATCATTGCTTAGTGTCTCCAAAAAATGCTCTACCTCTGTTTCAAAAACATATGAACGGTCGTTGTGGGTTATCCTCAGGCGCGCCGGGAAGATTATTCCATATCGGATAGCCTTGGCCCGTAGCCGCTGTTTAACTCCGTCAAATCGCTTCTGCTGTTTATGAACTTCCATGGGTAGATCTGGGAAACACATAACGTGCTGATTCTTGTAGAGAACTCTCCCTTTCGCCCTGGCTGCATTCGCGACGCGCACCTTATCCTTGTAGTTTAGGAATTTCATTATCAGAGCCCTCGGTGGTGCGTCGGGATTGGACCTTGGGCCAGAGATTCGGTGAGCTCCCTCGATGATCAAAGGAAAGCGTAGTGTCCCCATATCCAGGGCGTCGGGAATCCACTGCTCCAAAAATGAGCAAGCATCTTTTCCCTCCGCACCCTCCGGGAGGTGGACCAGCCTCAGGTTCGATCTCCGACTGCGGCCTTCTAGATCAACTAGTTTGGAGGTGAGCCTTTTCTTCCAGAGCGCTGGTGGTTGCGTTCAGGGATCCGATGCTGTCCTCGGCCTCCGAAATGCGTAGCTCCGCCTGTGAGACTCGGCCAGCACACTCTTTGACTTCTCTGCTGATATTGTCCATTACAGACAAAACTTTTTCGAGTTTACCAGAGAATTCTGTTTTCATGTCGAGGATGGCCTTGAGAATATCCTCCGAGCCCACGGCACTGTTCGTACTGCTTTCCTCAGTGTTCTCTGGAGCTTGCGCGGCGCTTTCATCCTCAGAACCAGTCATTAGGCCTATACTATAGTAATGTCTTTGGTGGCCTTTTTCTTAGGTGGCATAGTATATTTCTTGCGGCTAACCTTTTAATACTAAATTATTAATGTAAGATCTTTGAATGTGAGCTTTCTTTTAAGAATTTATTTCAAACTTGTAGCGGAGCAAACAAATGCGTCTGATCAGCTCCGCGTCATTACCGGAAGAATAGCGGAAAGCGGAAAGATTTGCTAAAAACAGAGACAGGCTCAGAAACCCAGGAAAAAGAAGAGCCCGTCCCAGCCGCTTCAGAAAAAGACAACAAGCTAAAGTCGGTCGTAGAGTCATCTCAGAGCACCTCACCAGGAGAGGGGCAGGTGCTGAAAGAGAAGCAAGAGGAGAACGTCACAGAGAAGATGGAGGATAATAAAGATCAGGTGGAGGAGAAGACTGAAGACAAGATGGATGTTGTCTCAAGTCCACCCGCCACCTGTCTAGATAAAGAAAAAGGTGCTTTATTCAGTAATATCCATCTGTTTCTCATACCTTTCATCGACAATCCAGATGTCTCAAGGTGAATCATTTGAATAACAAACGCTTAACATTTCCTGATGCTTGCTGTAAGATTTAGACTGTTAGGAGACATGCTAATCAGGCCAACCATTTGGAACTTGTTTTCACAAAATCTTTGATGGTTAGTGATCAAGTTAAGTGAGACTACTAATATATAGTAGTGTATGCATGTATGACATGTATCACATAGTGTGTAAGAAATGTAAATCTTTACCTTTTATTTTGACTGTTTTCCCCTGCTTTTATATTCATTCTATGCTTGTATATGTTTTTATATTCACTTTATGTTCTTATTCCTGTTGTAAAGCACTTTGAGCTGCATTTCTTGTATGAAAGGTGCTATATAAATAAAGCATTACTTACTTACTTACTTACAAGAACTATCAAACCAAATAAAATGCAGATGCATATAACATGAAGATGTTAAGGCTTTGTATACCGCTTCAGACTGGGTGATAGATCGAAGGGTAAAAAGAGCTGATGTAAAGCTCAGTTCTTGGTTCAGACCACACAGCTGGACCCAGAGTATGGACCTGCTCTGCTGCCTAATATACAAGTAAAAGATTCCTTAAACACAGAAGTCGTAACTGTCCTTTTATTCTCTTTCATTGCCAAACATTAACTTTGTCATGTCATGTCGGCTGATCGTTAACGGAGTTCTCTCCATCTCTCAGGTGAAGTGAACAGCAGAGGCCCCTCATCGCCGACGAAACCTGCTGTGAAGGAGGAGCCTATGGAAGAAGACGAGCCCAAAAAGGAGGAGGAGTCTGAAACCAAGCCCCCTGTCCGACCCTTCAACTACGACGTGGTGAACGTCAGCGAGGGCTTCCAGCTGCGCACGGCCTACAAGAAGAAAGTCGAGGCCTCCAAGCTGGACGGGCTGCTGGAGAGACGGGTGAAGCAGTTCACCATGGAGGAAAAGCAGAGGCTGGAGAAGCTCAAGCAGGCAGCTCTGCAGCCCAAGCCTGCCGCTTCCAAGCCCCAGGAGAAGCTCAACAACACAGGGACCTCTGTCAAAACGGAGCAGGCGGTGAAGTCAGCGGTGACACCGTTAACGAGTCTGAAGGCGCAGGACGGGCAGGTAGACTCAGCAGCGAAAGACCAGGTTGTCAAAAGGCTTGACTCTGACCAGCAGCAGTCAGTAAGGTCTGAGATCTCAGGAAAGACGGATAACCTGGACGTCAGATTAGGTTCGGCGGTAACAACGCAGGCGGCTGTTACAGGACCAGGGAGAAGAGAGCAGAAGGATGCTGCTCACCCCGTCGGCAGAGCAGCCGTCTCCCAGGAGACCAAGACCGTTGTCACGGCGACGGTGACGGACACCAAGTCGGGCCCCTCCGGGTCTACGGTGACCTCCATGACGGTCAGCAAAGGGTACTCCACCAGAGACAGGGTCACACTGCTCAAGTACGTCTGCTCCAAGAAGACCCGCTCGGGCACGGCCCTCCCCTCGTACCGCAAGTTTGTCACCAAGAGCAGCAAGAAGAGCATCTTCGTCCTGCCCAACGACGACCTGAAGAAACTGGCGAGGAGAGGGGGCATCAGAGAGGTGCCCTTCTTCAAATACAACGCCAAGCCTGCCCTGGACATCTGGCCCTATCCCTCCCCCAGACCCACCTATGGAATCACATGGAGGTGGGTGAAATTGCCACGACACTAAGAACTGAAACCATTTAGGAGAACCATGTCTCTCCGTGTCTCTGTCTGGTGATGGGTGATTTTGGTCGAGTCACACCTAATGGGTCAATGAGTCACACCGTGTCCCCCCCTGCAGGTTCCGTCTCCAGACTGTCAAGTCTCTGGCAGGGGTGAGCCTGATGCTGCGGCTGCTGTGGGCCTGCCTGAGGTGGGATGACATGGCAGTCAAGCCCTCCGCTGCTGTGGGGACCACCCGCACAGGTGAGTGCACAGCTATTTCATCTTCCTCTCACTCCCTCTCTCTTTCTGTCCTCCCCCTCCTGTTTCTGCCTCTGTACCTCTCCTCCCACCCCCCCCCCGCACTCTCCTTGTGCAAGGACACTGAATCAATGTCATATCCTTTTAATCATAAGCTTAGCTTACCAACCACAATGCAGACAGTGGCAGTAATATATATACGTAATGAGGTGATGATTACTAGAAACACTAGAGCGTCAGTAACTGATCAGATACGCTTGTGTGGTTGTCCTGTGGTTTAGTAGCCCATGCATGCCTATGAAGCAGTGTCCATTTTGAAGATGAGAGTCATTGGTATGTGCAGATGCTCAGATCTATCTGATTCTCTCCCTAGAAACCTCAGACACTGAGATCACAACCACGGAGATCATCAAACGGCGAGATGTGGGAGCGTACGGCATCCGGTCGGAATACTGCATCAGGAAAATCATCTGTCCCCTCGGCGTTCCCGACACTCCCAAAGGTAAAAAAGAGAAAACACACGGCATCTTCAAATTCGCCCAGGATCCCGCTGTTCCGGTCCCTACAGTGGCCTCATGAATCTTGGAAGCTTTGCCGTGCCTCGGTCAGCTTGTTCCTTATTCCCATCTTGTGTCCTCTCTCAAGTTAGATAAAGCACCTGTCCAGGCTAATGCCTACCCAAGCAACGTGAGACACAGTACCAATGGAGTTACTGTTGTTCTCTATCTACTCATTAAAGTGAAGGCATATGGCATCAAAGTCTTCTATCTTTTTGTGGGGTTGTATATCTCTTTCCCAATTCCCTATTCTCTTTTTTGTCTTGAGCAGAGGCTCACACTCCCCAGAGGAAAGGCCTGAGGTCCAGCGCTCTGAGGCCCAAGAAGCCTGAGCCAGCCAAGCAGACTGGGCCTATCGTCATGGAGACGTGGCTCTCTGAGGAGGAACTGGACCTTTGGGAGATCAGAGCCTTTTCAGAAAGGTGAGGAGATGTTGGTTCAGCCTTGGGCTGGAGCTAGAGTTAATGTGAGACACCGGTTGTGTGGTCTTTTAACTGTAACCCACTGAATGTCAGTTGCCTTCTAACCTTTTCCTCTTTCCTGATGCAGGGTTGAGAGGGAGAAGGCCCAGGCGGCAGACCAGGTTAAGGTTAGTAGTGCTCTGAAGACAGCAGAGGAGGTCAAGGCCCAATTGGAGATTCAGCTAAAGCAACAGAGATTGGCTTCTCAGCAGGTGGGAAGATCAGACAATTTTCCACCATGCACTACGGTGTGACACCTAGACTCCCAACATAGCACCCCCCCCTCAGTGTAAACCTAGGGGGCCACAAACACAAAACACAGGGAGCTGGGAAAGAGTAGTTCTAAAGGGCTAACTTTGGCAGTTGTGTGTCAATGATTCTTTAGTAGAACCATTCTTAATGTACACTGTCCAATAGAAATTCATAGTGTCATTGCAAATTTGTGTTGAAGGATGCAAAATCATCTTACTTTGAGTCAGTATTTGTATTATGTGTGCAGTCCTTCACCTGCTCGTTCGTTAAATCACTGTTTATGTTTTAGAAACGGTTGGAGCAGCAGAAGGCTGGTGCCATCAACCCCTCCACCGGCACTCCCACCACCCCGGCCTCCGCCACCCAGAAGGTCATGGTGGGCTCTCTGAGCAGCCAGGTGACCCAAGGCACCAAGGTGGTCCTGGCCACCAAGCTGGGGACGCCGGTGACATTCCAGCAGAACAAGAACTTCCAGCAGTTGTTTGCTTCCTGGGTCAAACAGGGTCAGAGCACCCCAGGTGAGTGTAGCTGGATTAGGGAGGCTGTTTGTCTAAAATCACATGACGTGACTGTGGTGTGTGTGTGTGTCTGATGACGTTTCCCCGTCGTTGATGTGATGTGAAAGCGCTGTGGGAAAAGGATCGTGAGTGGAGTTGATGGCTCTTTCAATCCCCATTTTTTGTTCTTTTGAATGGTTAATTGGATCTTCACTCCTAGTGAATGTAACCATCTATGTCAACCATCAGCATGGCTTTCGTTTTTTCATTTTTGTCGCTATACCATATTACAATAGATATATTTAAGTTTTGTCAGAGTGCCTTTTTGGCCGGTGGTGTCCACTCTTATCTCCCAGAGTAATTCTGATAATCAGGGAAAGGTGAATTCCCTATACACCTTAACAATAACAAGACTCCCAAACTGTCAATGTGGAGTGTCAACCTTTAGGTCAATAAATGCCCCAAAATTCAAGCAAATGGCCTTGATTATACTGTATATCAACGCTGCTAAAACCAACCCAGTGGACACCACTGCTATAGACGGTAGCTGTTGTGGTTGCCCGCTGGTCTGGGTGTGACTGCAGGTCACGTGTGTGTGTTGCAGCCTCCACCGGCGTGGTGGCCACCATGGCCAGCAGCGTCACCACCTCTGGGCAAACGTTCCAGATCGCTGCCGGCCAGGTGACCATGGCGACCAAGGTCATCACCGCCAAGCTACCGCTGCCGCCTAACAGCAAGATTGTCACGGTCAACATGCCGACCACGCAAGGAGGTATGGATGGAGGGTCTCGCCGTGCGTTCGTTAAGGTCTACCCCCCCACGTAACGGTTCATGGATGAGCTATGTCACCACCGTGGAAATGGAACCCCCATGAGACACAGGCCCAATCCCGATTCTCTTTTTTACCACTTCGGCTCGTTTTGGAGTCACTCGTTTTGGAGTCACTCGTTTTGGAGTCACTCGTTTTGGAGCCATAGCCGTAGTGGTTCCCCGGGGGAAATGGGACAACCCTTCACGACGTCATCCGTAGTGTAATGAATGGGTTAATTCATAGTCAGGACAGCGCATGCGCCTTAGAGAGAGTTCGTGATATACCAGAAGGTGACTGACAGGTGGCGAGAGAACCGAAGTAAACTGGTTATACCTTTGTTGAACCCAGACTCAAGTGTCTTATTATTCTATGTCCAAGTGACATTACACGTAGTATCGTAGAAAAGCATTGACGCTCGCGATTCATTCACAACTTGAATGAACTTGAACGCTATCAATCGATCAAACAAGTCATCAAATAAAAAAGAACAATGCTTCATTATCAGACCATGACAGAATAAGCTCTAACCTGTATGAAACCTGTGCTCCAGTGGTGTAGTATACCCACTAGGAAAGGGCAAGGACTTCCGTATACCCACTTAAAAACGTGTGAGGATACGTAACGGCGTTTTGTGACAGAACTTTCACTTTCATTCATAAAATTCACCCCGTCTGTGTTACGAAGCGCTTGACTTTCGGATTAGATTGCGAGTTGTTTTGGTATAATAAGTGCCGCAATACAGATAGCGTCATATACCACCGGGGGGGGGGGGGGGAATTTGCGCCTATCATGCACATATCAGCCTGTGGATAGATAACTTTAGATAGATAACTTTACATTAAATATGTCTACCATCATCCGCTGTCAAACACCACAATTTATTTTTAAATAAACATGATTGTACATCTCTGTAATCGCGCACCGATGTATTTATATGGGGAAGGCTGTGCTTGACGATTCCATTGGACTGACGCCGGGCAGAGGAACAGGGACTGTCGCCGTTTGACAAACGCGCAGATATGAGTGCTCCGGACCGGTGTCCTGCTTTGATAGTCTAATGCAGCGGTTCCCAACCTTTTTGGACTCACGGCCCACTTTACAAATCTCTACAGTATTCACGGCCCACCTAGTGCGCGAAGCGTGTAAAGAAAAGGTCTATAATGCATTGAAATGACATTAGTACATCAGACATTAGACATCAGACATGGAAATATGTCAATGCGCGGCTGTCATGCACAAATCAGCTTGTAACGTTAGACATGTCAGAACCCCCCTGGTGGTACAACAAGGTATTCTCCCAGCCAGTAGGTCTCCCTCTCTTCTCTGCGGTCTGTCCCTCCCTCGTCCCAACCCCCCGTGGCTGCATGACTCTCCCACTCAGCATGGGCGTCGGTGGACCGCTGCTATGAAAACGCAAACTTTATTAAACTATATTAAATTATACGTAGAGCAAATATCGATTCGGCCTAATAAATGCTGATTTTGTTTTCTACCCTCATTTCACGTGGCTTGCTTGTTGGTGTCAAATTTGAACTAGAAACATGTTGATTATACCTACATTTATACCTACATTACGCCGTCTAATGATCGCAAGGTTGGCAGATCGGCGGTTTGAGCCCCGGCTGGCCACATGTCGAAGTGTCCTTGTGCAAGACACTGAACCCCAAATTGCTCCCAGTGAGCGGGCCGGCGCCTTGCATGGTAGCTTGCCTCCATTGCTGTGTGAATGTATGTGTGAATGGGTGAATGAGAGGCCGTCGTAAAGCGCTTTGGATAAAGGCGCTAATATAAGTGCAGTCCATTTATCATTTTACAATTTCTTGTTGATCCTGTCTCTCCTCTCCAGGCCAGTCCCAGCAGGTGGTGACTCAGATCATCCGGGGCCAGCCTGTGTCCACGGCCGTCTCTAGTGCCAGTCCCATGCAGACCACTGCAGGACAGAGGCTGGTGGGGGCCATGCCTCCCCCCCGCGCTGCCCCCCCAGCCCCAGGGCAGTCCCCGGCCCCGCCCACCCCCCAGGGTCCACGACCACAGCAAGGCCAGCTAACGCAGGGAGCACAGGTGAGGGTGCTCTCTCTCTCTCTCACTCTCTCACTCTCTCTCTCTCTCTCTCTCACACACACACACAGAGCTCCTCTTGATTCGGTAGAGGTTGCTTCTCTGTCAGATTATTCAATCAGTGTTTTCAATTGACTGACTCACCCAAACGTCTCTTTGATGACGGTGCTGGTAGTTATGGTGATGGTGTTAGCATCCATATTCCTAAATTTCGTTGTTTGGTACCTGTACTGTAGCAATGACAAATAAAGTCCATTCCATTCCATATGCTACTATGCCATGCCGTTCTTTATTGTATGTCTGCCTCATAACAGCCCATACATTTATCGTTTTCTCTTGAAACTTCACTCAGCAGCCAGGAAACTCTATGGACAGACAAAAGGTTAGCAAGTTCATCATCACCTGGGTAGATCTGGGGCTGGTGTTTCTACAATCTCTCCCTTTTCCCGTGGATTGTGTGATTTGTCTTAGTTTTGTGTTCTGCCCCCCCTCTCACTGTAGCTGTGTTCTATCTATGTCTGTAACCTCTTTCTCACCATCGGGCCGACGTGGACCCAAACGGTACTGTGCTGGCTTGGATGTTTTCTTTTCCCATCGTCCTCTCTGGCACAGTTCTGGCAACTGTGGTGGACGTCTAAAGGCCAAGCTCCACCTGCTGCGTTGCGTCAACTCGCCATCGGCGTTGCGTCAACTTCCCGTTGTCCAAGCTCCACCTACTGCGTTGCGTCAACGTCAACGTTCTACTCTAGCTCCACTGTCATTGGTCAATTGTCAATTGGTCTCATTGTGACGTCTGCGTCCACCGTCAAAAATCAAACTTTTTTGAATGTCTACTTTTGACGCAGCCATCGGACGCAACGCAACGCTGACGCAACGCAGCAAGTGGAGCACATTTCATTGATTACAATGCATTTGATCCCAATTTCGGACGCAACGCACATTTGACGCAACGCTCGATGGCCATGGTGGAGCTTGGCCGTAACACAGCACAGCAGCACAGCATAGTTCAGTACAGTATATCCTGGTTCAGTATAGCCTGGTTCAGTATAGCCTGGTTCAGTATAGCCTGGTTCAGTATAGCCTGGTTCAGTACAGCTTGGTTCAGTATAGCTTGGTTCAGTATAGCCTGGTTCAGTATAGCCTGGTTCAGTACAGCTTGGTTCAGTACAGCTTGGTTCAGTACAGCTCGGTTCAGTACAGCTTGGTTCAGTACAGCCTGGTTCAGTACAGCTTGGTTCAGCACAGTTTGTTCAGTATAGCCTGGTCCAGTATAGCTTGGATCAGTACAGCCTGGTTCAGTACAGCCTGGTCAAGTACAGTTTGGTTCAGCACAGTTTGGTTCAGTATAGCCTGGTTCAGTACAGCTTGGTTCAGTATAGCTTGGTTCAGTACAGCTTGGTCCAGCACAGCTTGGTTCAGTACAGCTTGGTTCAGTATAGCTTGGTTCAGTATAGCCTGGTTCAGTACAGCTTGGTACAGCTTGGGAAGATCAGACAATTTTCCACCATGCACTACGGTGTGACACCTAGACTCCCAACATAGCACCCCCCCCTCAGTGTAAACCTAGGGGGCCACAAACACAAAACACAGGGAGCTGGGAAAGAGTAGTTCTAAAGGGCTAACTTTGGCAGTTGTGTGTCAATGATTCTTTAGTAGAACCATTCTTAATGTACACTGTCCAATAGAAATTCATAGTGTCATTGCAAATGTGTGTTGAAGGATGCAAAATCATCTTACTTTGAGTCAGTATTTGTATTCACCGTGGTCAAACGGGTCCGGGTCCGGGTCTACCCCAACACGAAGCCATGGATGACTGGGAAGGTCCAAAAACGGTTAAATGAGAGGGACAACGCCTTCATCGCAGGGAAGCGCACACCGCTGTACAGCTCCACCAGGGCCAACCTAAAGCGCGGCATCAAAGCGGCCAAGGCAGAGCACAGAGAGAAGATTGAGGAATGCCTCCTGAGCAACGACTCCAGGCGGATGTGGCAGGGGGTTCAGCAGATGACAAACTTCAGAGCCAACAGGCTCACAGCCGCAGAGGACGACCCCCTGCTGGCGGGAAAGCTGAACACCTTCTACGCCCGGTTCGACGAGGGGCGAACGGAGGTAACCACAACACAGACACCACTCTCTCCAGCTCTCAGCAGCCTCACCCTCACAGAGCACGAGGTGAGACGCGTACTAAAGGCGGTGGACCCCAGGAAAGCCTCGGGGCCGGATGGCGTCCTGGGACGGGTGCTGAGAGACTGCGCCGACCAGCTGGCCGGGGTTTTCACCAACATCTTTAACCAGTCCCTGTCCCAGGCCACCGTCCCACCCTGCCTGAAAACCTCAACTATCATTCCAGTCCCGAAGAAAAGCACGGTGAGCTGCCTAAACGACTACCGCCCGGTGGCACTCACACCAATCATCATGAAGTGCTTCGAGAAACTAGTCCGGGCCCACATACTCACACGCCTCCCGCCCAACCTGGATCCATACCAGTTCGCCTACAGAGCCCACAGGTCCACAGAGGACGCCATAGCGATGACTCTCCACGCCACTCTATCCCACCTGGAGAGGGGAAACAGCTACGCGAGACTGCTCTTCGTGGACTTCAGCTCCGCCTTTAACACCATCCTTCCAGACAGGCTAGTGACCAAACTACTAGACCTGGGTCTATCACACTCTATATGTGCGTGGATCAAGGACTTCCTGACCGACCGCCCCCAGAGGGTGCGGGTGGGCCCCCACACCTCCACAGCCCTCAGCCTCAGCACTGGGTCACCCCAGGGCTGCGTGCTAAGCCCCATCCTCTACAACCTCCACACCCACGACTTCACCCCCATCCACCCCAGCAACTACATCGTAAAGTTTGCAGACGACACCACCGTGGTGGGATGTATCTCGGGGGGGGACGAGGCGGCGTACAGGGATGAGGTAGAGCAATTGAGCAAGCTGTGCAAGGTTAACAACCTGCTGCTAAACAAGTCAAAGACCCAGGAATTCATCGTAGACTTCAGGAGGAAAAAGTCCGAGATCCTGCCCCTGCTCATCGACGGAGAGAGCGTGGAGATAGTCTCAAACCTCCGATTCCTGGGACACAACATGCGTGATGACCTGGCCTGGAAGGACAACACTAAAGGCACCATCAAGAGGGCACAACAGCGGCTATACACCCTGAGATGCCTCAAGAAACAACACAGCAAGCAGGAGATGCTGGTGGCCTTCTACCACGGCGCAGTGGAGAGTATCCTCACCTTCGGCATCTCCAACTGGTACCACAGCTGCACGGCAGTGGAGAGAAGCGATCTACAGAGAGTCGTGAGAACAGCACAGAGGATCACCGGCGCCCCCCTCCCCTCTCTGGAGGAGCTGTACAAAACACGCTGTCTCAGGAGGGCCTCCAAGATCTCCAAGGACCCGACCCACCCTGGGCACGAACACTTTGTCAAGCTGCCCTCGAACAGGAGGTACAGGACCCCGGCCGCTAAGACAAACAGACTGAAGGACAGCTTCTACCACAGGGCCGTCAAGGCCCTGAACACAGAAAAGGCCTAAGTTCTGGGCCCAGGACAGTCCGGACGGATTGTATGGCAGCTAGTGCTGAGGCACAAACATGTACATTTTCAAGCCTGCAAACTGTGACACTTTAAAATAATGTGAAAAAATACTTTCTGTGAAATATGACAACCCTAGTTGACTATCTGTGCAGTATAGTACAGTGGATTGTGTACATAGCCTCTATTGATGTAAACCAGCTCCTTACCTTCTTGTGATTTTTATGCATCTATGCTTTTTCCAAAATGTGTTTCTTTTTCCTTTCCTAAACACCAGGGGAGCCTCCCCTCCTAAATTTCGTTGTTTGGTACCTGTACTGTAGCAATGACAAATAAAGTCTATCTATCTATCTATTCTGTGTGCAGTCCTTCACCTACTCGTTCGTTAAATCACTGTTTATGTTTTAGAAACGGTTGGAGCAGCAGAAGGCTGGTGCCATCAACCCCTCCACCGGCACTCCCACCACCCCGGCCTCCGCCACCCAGAAGGTCATGGTGGGCTCTCTGAGCAGCCAGGTGACCCAAGGCACCAAGGTGGTCCTGGCCACCAAGCTGGGGACGCCGGTGACATTCCAGCAGAACAAGAACTTCCAGCAGTTGTTTGCTTCCTGGGTCAAACAGGGTCAGAGCACCCCAGGTGAGTGTAGCTGGATTAGGGAGGCTGTTTGTCTAAAATCACATGACGTGACTGTGGTGTGTGTGTGTGTCTGATGAAGTTTCCCTGTCGTTGATGTGATGTGAAAGCGCTGTGGGAAAAGGATCATGAGTGGAGTTGATGGCTCTTTCAATCCCCATTTTTTGTTCTTTTGAATGGTTAATTGGATCTTCACTCCTAGTGAATGTAACCATCTATGTCAACCATCAGCATGGCTTTCGTTTTTTCATTTTTGTCGCTATACCATATTACAATAGATATATTTAAGTTTTGTCAGAGTGCCTTTTTGGCCGGTGGTATCCACTCTTATCTCCCAGAGTAATTCTGATAATCAGGGAAAGGTGAATTCCCTATAAACCTTAACAATAACAAGACTCCCAAACTGTCAATGTGGAGTGTCAACCTTTAGGTCAATAAATGCCCCAAAATTCAAGCAAATGGCCTTGATTATACTGTATATCAACGCTGCTAAAACCAACCCAGTGGACACCACTGCTATAGACGGTAGCTGTTGTGGTTGCCCGCTGGTCTGGGTGTGACTGCAGGTCACGTGTGTGTGTTGCAGCCTCCACCGGCGTGGTGGCCACCATGGCCAGCAGCGTCACCACCTCTGGGCAAACGTTCCAGATCGCTGCCGGCCAGGTGACCATGGCGACCAAGGTCATCACCGTCAAGCTACCGCTGCCGCCTAACAGCAAGATTGTCACGGTCAACATGCCGACCACGCAAGGAGGTATGGATGGAGGGTCTCGCCGTGCGTTCGTTAAGGTCTACCCCCCCACGTAACGGTTCATGGATGAGCTATGTCACCACCGTGGAAATGGAACCCCCATGAGACACAGGCCCAATCCCGATTCTCTTTTTTACCACTTCGGCTCGTTTTGGAGTCACTCGTTTTGGAGTCACTCGTTTTGGAGTCACTCGTTTTGGAGTCACTCGTTTTGGAGTCACTCGTTTTGGAGTCACTCGTTTTGGAGCCATAGCCGTAGTGGTTCCTCGGGGGAAATGGGACAACCCTTCACGACGTCATCCGTAGTGTAATGAATGGGTTAATTCATAGTCAGGACAGCGCATGCGCCTTAGAGAGAGTTCGTGATATACCAGAAGGTGACTGATGTAAGGTGATCAACTTCTCCAGAATTGATTTAATTGAGTCGTCACTTACAAGCGAGTCCGTTTAATCTCAACGAGACGTCCTTGTTATAACTTCTAAGATAAAATGATCCAATCAAATATTCGGCACCACTACTGAACTGTTCTTTAAGAGAATATTTATTCGAGCACATCTGCAAACAATAATATCAGCATACAATAGCATTTCATTCCATGGAAAGGGGTCTTATCTAGCTTCACCTCCGCAGACCAGGATAAGCTGGTTAACTGCAGAAGTTTCACCGGAGAAGAGCCCCCCTTCGCCTGGGACCACAGTCTTTATCTATTTTTCTTAACATTTTGGGCTGGGCTGTCCCTCTCTGGTAGGTTTTATGGTAAACGTCTGTTTTATGTCTGAATGTGGCGTTCGACTCCTTTCGGTGTCCGTGCGAGTGTGTTATCTTCTTCTTCTGACCCCCCGGCCGTTTGTCATGGTGGGAGTGTTTGGACACTCTGTCTGCAACGGTGTCCTGAACAGCCTAGCACGACGTTAGACACACACACATTCAGGTCTGTAAGTTCTATGTCCTTATCAGGATCGCTTGTGTAAACATCACTGTTGCCAGGCCCACAGTCTCCCATGACTTGGGATTCGATTAACAAGTTTAAAATACATTATTGAAGAATAGACTTATCATTAATCATTAGTTATGATAGTATAAAATGAGTATAGGAAAATAGGATATCATAACAGCAGGTACAAAATGGTTGTTAGTACATAGGTAAAAATAAGCAATCTACAGGCGGTTTGAACCACAACACCCTCTCCCAGTCAGGAGCCCCTTCCCCCCACGTCGCTCAAAAGCAGAGCCTCTCTTCCATGACTCTGTGAGACTTCAACTGATCCCAGTCACATATTATTTAAATGAACACACAGTATTTAATACAAATCCCTAACAAATCCCCCCTTGGTCATAAACAAAATTATGACCATCACAGAGAATTTGTAGCCGGACGTGGTGAGATGGGTCTAAGACAGACCGCAAATGCCTTTATTTACACCATTCCATCACAAACCTCCATAATCACAACATCTCTTCAACCCCTACGTCACGATACATGATCTCCTCCCTCTCTAACAGCGACTGCTGCTGTTCAGCAATAATCATTTGTAATTGTCTCTGTGTTCCAGCATCAATTTTGGTTAGGGCTGTAGTAATCAGTCGCTGGGCCAGGCCCCTAATGCAAGGGATAATACAGCAGCCAAACAGGATCAACACCGTGGCAGAGATGAGGAGGGCAGTGAGCATAGACACAGCCAGATTTTTCCATTTACCAAAAACGGAGTCGAACCAGTCACCAATGACATTGCTAACTCCTGAGTTTGCATACACCTCTGCACGGAGCATACGCAGACCCTCCAGTGCTCTTGTGACGGAGCCATCAGGAGCGGTGTTGTTGGGTATGACCGTGCAGCAAGTGTCACCAAACATAGTGCATACACCTCCTGATGAGGCTAGCAGAAAATCAAGCGCAATCCTGTTTTGATAAGCGGTAAGAGTGGTTGCATCTAACTGTGCCGCGAGTCCTGTAATAGCATCCTCAGTAAAGTTAATAAATCTCTGTTGGTTATAGTATATGTAATTTATCCAGTCTACATTTTTATTAATAGTGCACCACCAGCACACGACTGACTCAAAACCGGCGGCAATCTGATCGCGGGCCTTGTATTCGTTAGGAACACCGCGTGGCACGCCTACCGCATCAATGTATACCTGAGTGTCATATGACCCTTTAGGAGCGTCGCGTTTGTGTCTAGCAGTATTGGGAGATGTGGAGGCCATAAAAGTACTGCTATCTAGTATCTCCATCTTAACAACCATTACCACGCGTGTACATAATCCCTGCCAATCTAAAGGCAGATATCTATACAGCTGTGAACCCCCACATTTCCAAAACATGTCTGCTACAGGTTGTGTCTGATTCCCTGTCACCTGACCAGTCGGAATACCATAGCCATTAAAAGTACAAGTAGTGCTGTTACCGCTCTGGCACAAAGTCCTACAGAAGCGCGTAGCATTAAGGCGTCCCACATCGCCCCCCTTGCCCGTCCTGTTAAGGCAGTCGTAGGCTTTTTTTAAGTGTAAAGCCTGATGTCCCTCATATATCATGGGGCCTTTAGTGCTAGTCATACCGGGGCAGTTTTTCCTAGAGAGAGAGTGGCTGACAGGTAGGCCCATCAACAAATTGCAGTCGTACATACAGTATATCCCCCCTCTACCAATGTCAATTGAGAACTCGTCACTATCAGCTATTCGTTTTCCCCCTCGTCCCATCCCTATTCTATAACTTGAACAATTATCAGGTTTGTAGGGGGAGGGAAACAGTCTAGTATCTCTAGGTTGTTTCAAGCAGACTACACATGTCTCCCTAGAGATGGTGGACATTGTGTAGTTTACCCAGTTGTACCAAACATTATTAGAGGCTAAGTCATGAAATGCTTCGTCGGAACCCAAACCCCCCCCTGGGACCCCAGTAAACATCACCATTGAAAGGAGGGTGCATGCCGACAGAATCGCCAGGAATTTGGACATTTTACACATTCTCTAGGCGTTCTCTGATTTCAGCCAAAGTTCTATGTGGTGGGTCTGCTTTGGTGCAGTGTGACAGGTGATGCCAATCTGCACCCGGTTTACCTTTGACCTTGACTGCGTGTGAGGTGGTCAATACTACCTCCCACGGTCCTGTCCACCGTGGCTCGTTCCACTTCCTTTTGTGGACTCTGATTCTTACCCAGTCGCCTGGGTCTAGAATAGGAGTCTGTTTTTTGCCGTTGTCTGCTTTCTCCGCTGCATTCAGTACCTGTGAAGACAATACTCGATTTAGATTAGTTAGAGCCCTGACATATACATTCATTTCCATGGAGAGGAGGTCCAATCCTGGGCCCACCTCCCTCTGTCTCTGTATCATGCCTGTCGGCACCAACATCGGTCTACCAGTTATGATCTCATGGGGTGTCAAATGAGTCACTGAATTGGTCTTATTTCTCATTGCCATCAACACCATGGGCAATGCCCCCACCCACGACAGTCCTGTCGAGGCACAGGTTTTAGCAAGCTTTCTTTTAATAGATTGGTTAGCCCTTTCAACCAGCCCCTGTGACTGGGGGTGATAGACTGAACCAAATCGATGCTTAATCCCCATTGCTGTCTCAATTGCAGCCATATGGACATTTTTAAAATGTGACCCATTATCAGAGTGTATCATTGTAGGGAAGTCAAACCGTGGTATGAAATCCTGTAAGAGGCACTTTATTACAGACGCAGCATCCTCCCGTTTACACGGATATGCTTCAGGCCACCTTGAAAATCTATCAATCACCACCAACAAGTATCTTTTGCCTTGTACTCTATTGTCTAATCCCATGTCCGTGAAGTCAATACATATCTCTCGAAATGGGCAGGGAGGCACTGGATATGTGCCCATTGGGCATTTAAGTACTGTTTTCGGGTTGTGCTTGTTGCACACATCACAGTCTGAGATGAAATTCTTAACCATCTCCAAACCATAAGGGGTCCACCAATCTCTCATTATCAGTGCCCAAGTGTCTCGCACCGACCCATGAGTGGGACCGTGAGCTTCAGCTATCAGCATATTCATTAGGCCTGCAGGGGCCACTAGTCTTCCGTCATGCGCTCTCCACAACCCGTAGCCCTTGTCAGAGGACCCGCCTTGCGTCGCCCCCCTTTTTACCCACACTGATTTTTCTTGGGGGGAGGCGGCCCCCTGTATTTCCTCTATAGTCTGCACAGAGCATTTAGGTTTGTCTAGCTGGATTGAAACCAGCTGGTGTTCTCTGGGGACATATCCCCCCGTTAATTTAGCGGCTGCATCTGCAGCATCATTTCCTTTGGCTTCGTCTGTGTCGGCTTTCGAGTGCCCCTTGCACTTTATAACCGACACCTGGAATGGCATCTGTACTGCTGCCATTAAATTTTTTAGCGCCATCTCATGTTTGACTGGGTCACCATTCGAGGTCACCCATCCTCTCCTGACCCATTGGGGGCCATCCATCATTAATGCCCCATGGGCATATGCTGAGTCAGTGTAAATATTGACACGGCGTCCTTTAGCATGGCGCAGTGCTTTCGTGAGCCCCACTACTTCTGCTTTTTGGGCTGACGCAGGCTGCGGAATTATTCCACTGACTACCGTGTTGTAAGAGCCATTGACCATTCTTTCCACTACTGCAAACGACGCAATATTACCATCCGGGCCTCTATAACAACATCCATCACAATACAGTGTCAGTTCAGCACATGAATTTGCCTGTGCTTCTAAGTCAGGTCGTATCTTGTGTTCTTTTCTTGCTCTCAACTCACAAATGTGTTACACTATTTGCGGGGAGTCCTTCTGCCATATTCACCCCTAGTGACGTATATGTGACATGTGGTTGAGTCAGTATTCGTTCTAGCTTTCCTTCTCTCGAGCTGGATAGAGAGAAGGCCTTTGATTCTAAAAATGCCACCACACCATGGTTGGTGTGGACTATTATGGGGTGACACATAGTCATTGATGCTGTCTTTTCTAGGGCCGTACTTATTGCTATCAGGTGTCGTGTACAAGTAGTCTGTCCCATTCCTACACTGTCCAGTCTGCTGCTGTGATAGAGTAACACTGCCCTTCCTTCTGGTCTTTTCTGAAATAGTACTGCATTTATCACTCCTTTATTCTCTCCTACATCTAAGTGAAAAGGTTCTTCATAATTTGGTACTGCCAACTGTTCAGCCTGTGCCAAGGCCTGCTTCATGTTTATGAATGCTTCCTCAGCGGCGATGTTCCAATCCAATGTTGCTTTTAGGTTTCGGTGGCCTGCTGTCGCCACTATGTCTCTTAATGCCGCTCCAGTCTCCACATAATGAGGTATGTATTGTCTGCTGTAGCCTGTCAGCCCTAAGAATCCCAACATGTCTTTCACCGTCACAGGCTTGGGGTAAGTCAACGCTGCTGATCTTTGGGATTCCACCACTTGCTTCGTGTTTGCTGCTATCACTCGTCCGAGGAAGATTACTTTTCTCCGGCAGCCTTGTACCTTTTCTTTCTTGACTTTGTATCCTGCCTCTTCTACTGTTCTCAGCACGGTTTCTGAGGCCATCAGGCAGTCCTGTGCATTTTCACTTGCTATCAAAATGTCGTCCACGTATTGAATTACTGTGGTTCCTTCTGGGAGAGTGATGCCTTGTAGATCTTCTTTTAGTGCCTTATTGAACAGGCCAGGGCTCTGCTTGTAGCCCTGAGGCAAACGATTGTATGTATATTTGGACCCTTTGTAGGAGAACCCAAATATTTCTTGACTGTTTGGGTGCAGAGGCAGGCAAAAGAAAGCATTAGCCAGGTCTATGACTGTGAATCTGACTTGTTTGGGGGTCAGGCAATTCAATGCAACGTACGGGTTTGGGACGGCGATGTCATGGCCTGCCACTGCGTCATTTATTCTTCTGAGATCATGGACCATCCTCCAGGTCCCGTTAGGTTTCTTTACTGGTAGTATTGGTGTGTTCCACGGGGAGCAGCTGGGCCGCAACACCCCCGTTGCAGTCAGTCCTCCAATGGTTTCTGATATTCCTTGGGTGGCCGCTGGGGAGATATTGTATTGTGGCTGCCAGATCACTGCTTGGCCTTCTTTTAATTTTACTTCGATCTGGTGATGGGGCACCAGACCCACATCATGGTCTCCCTTGGACCAAAGTCTTGGGTTTATTCTGTTCATCATCCCATCCCAGTCCTGATGATTGTCATTCTCTCGGCCATGGTCTCTTTCGAGATCTTGTCTCTCCCAGACGGTGTTTTCGTCTGTACAATTCCCTATTCTCCACATCGTCAGGTCCTTGCTTCGCCAGAGGAGGGGGTTTACAGTCGACCTCCATTCCTGGGCTTGTGCTCTTTTCATCATGGGTCCCAATTCCTTTGCTACTCCACCGTGAGTGATGGCCAGGGTTATGTGCGGCGCGCTCTCAGCTTGGAGGGCGTACCACTGGTGCTGCTCATCCGTGGGGGTGCATCCCGCTGCTACCCCTTCTGGCCCCACAATGATGTCTGTAGCCCTTAGCACGCTCTTCTTTCCTTCTTTTCGGGTTTCCCAGGCTTCTTCATAGGACTCATCTGGTTCTCTGATGTAGTTAAAAGTGCAATGAAGAGGGTCTAGGGGAGGCCCATAGGGCCTTAGCTGTTGTATCCATGTCTTCCATTGATGATAGGTCTTAGTTACTCCCTCAGTGTTTTCCGAGAGTAGTCGAGCCCAGAACACAGCCGTGGTCTGGGCGGTGGCTCCTGGTTCCTCTCTCATCATTAGTATTCTGCATGGGGCTTCCCCGGTGACTTTCCTGCCGCCGGGAAGTGTTACTGTTAATCCGTCTGGTCCACAAGTTACCTCCGCGTTCAATTTACATAGCAGGTCCCTCCCCATTAAGTTTACGGGGCATTGGGGAGCGAACAGGTAGTTGTGTGACAATTTCTGGTGGCCTATTTCTGTTTCTAGGGGGACTGTGTATTTCTGTGTCTGTGCCTGCCCGGAGTAGCCTACTGTCGTCATGGCCAGATTTTCCGACAGAGGAGGAACTCTACCCTTGTGGTTTCTCATGGTGGACGCTGCCGCTCCAGTATCTACCATGAACTGTTTTTTCTCTCCTCCCACCAGTATTTCAATCATTGGTTCTTCGTTCGGGTGGAAGTGGTAGGTTCCTCTTTCGCCTCCCGGGCATCCCTATAGGCTTTGACCATAAGGAGCCCCTCCTTGTGGTTGATTCATCATGGGGGCCATCATGGTTGGTGCCGGTTGGCCTGGCATCGGGCCCCCCCACTGTTGCTGTGTGGGGGGTTGAAACTGCTGGGGCTGCCATTGCTGCTGTTGCGTTGGTCCCCATGACTGCTGTTGGCCCCCTTGGTTAGGGCATTCATTCCTCCAGTGTCCTGTTCCTCCACATGTGTGGCAGGCACCTGCTCCTGGTGCTCTTGGTCCTCCACGGCCTCTCCCGCGGCCTTCTCGCCCACGTCCTCTCCCTCCGCCTCTCTGTTGATATTCGGGGAAGGATTGGTACTGAGCCGGGGGCTGTGGTGCTGTAGAGGCCTGCGGCACCTCTTCGAGCTGGACCAATATCTTGGCTTCCTTAGCTTCCTTCTTCCTTGCCGTAGCCACAGCGTCAGCTTCGGCTACCTGCAGTTTCAACAACCTCTCACGCTGCACGGCCTGTTTCTCCTCGGCCTCGTCGGTGTGTCTCTCTTCCTGGTTGGTATGATGAGTGAGATTTTGTATCCATAGGCTCTCTTCCATAGAGCCCAGGCCTACTACCGAGCTCAGCCTTTCTTGGATTGTTTTGCCTAGGCCTCGGCCCACCTCTGCTCGGAACAACATTTCCGTCGCTTGGCTGTGATCATATCTGGCCCCAGTTCCTTCCTCCCATGCCTCAGCGGCCCTCTTGATGAACTTATGGATGTCTTCGTCCGGCTTCCGCTTTATCCCTGTCATGGCTGCTGTATCCGGGGTGTGGGGCCACAGTGTCCTGAGCACGGTCCACAGGGCCGTCCTGTGTTGGTTCAGTGGTGTTTCCCCGGGGATATTTCCCAGTCCCACCAGGGCTTCCACCTGGTTCCATTTTCCTTGTCCCTCCGTAGAGGCAATGAGGGCCTTCACATCCCCCCAGGCCACCCTATCTGCCATGGTTCGGGCCTCAAACGCTCGTATCCACGGGGCGGCCCCTCTGGGGAGGGAGGGGAGGCTGTTCTTGAGAGCCTCCATGTCCCGATGTCCCCATGGTTGGTAAAGTAATCCTCCTCCTGCTACGGCAACCAAAGGGAACATGCCTGGTCGCTGCTCTTTCTCTGTGGCAGGGGGCATGCCTCTTGTTTTCATATCACACGTCTGAAGGAACCGCTGTGGATGTTTCTTGACTCGTGTGGATCTTCTGGGGAGTGGGGTCCGTGCTCGTGCCTCGCTTGCCCACTCCTCTTCTGTGTCTGACTCACCGCTGCAGCTATTGGTTTCCCACCCGCTGCCTTCTTCCTCTTCTCCTTCTGTCACCCCTGCCCTTTTAAACTCGCCCCTGAGTCTCAGCGTGAGTCCTTGTTTCCCCCTGCTCGCCTTCTTCTTTCGGCGTTTCTTTTTCTTCTCTCCCTCCTTCCATTCCTCTTGGCTCCGTTCGGAGTGCCTTCTGCGCAAGTCGTCTTCTTTTATTTGCACAGTCAGTTCTTCCAGTTGATCAGCCAGCTGTTTTTGTATGTCCTCCATCTCTTGGTGGCCCTGTTGTATTTGTTTCTGCAACTCACTTCTCCCTGGTGGGCCGTTTCCTCCGTGGGGCGTGCCGATGGTGCATGGCGATGCTCTTGGAAGGGCCATCGATCCTAACGTACTCCATGGCAGGTCGTCACATTGTCTTCCAGGGCTGTGATCCCGGGTAGAGTGGAGAGTGTTGTGCGCCTCTTCTGGTCGCGCTTGCACTTCCACTGTCCCACTCATAATGTCAAAGACTGGTGCCTGTATGGGGGTTGGCCCTGTCAGGTATTCTTTGGTAGGTTTCAAAGGGTTCACATCCCAGGCATATGGGGGAGGGGTTGAGCTCAGTCCCTTACGTACCTCCAGGGGCCAGGTGCTTTTTAGGGGGAGGAGGTGTTTTTCTGCCTCCAACCCCCACCTCGCTGCTTGTAGCAATGCGGACAGGGGATACAGTTCTCTTGGAGGAACCACAGCGACCGTGGCCGTCTCCATGGGCACGACGGCTGTCGGAGCCACAGTGTCTGTGCCTTTCTCCCCCGCCTGTGCTTCGACTGTCTGTTTGGCTTGGCGTTGAGAGTGTTCTGCTCCTCTGAGCCATCCGACCACTCGTCTTGTTCTCACCTCCTTTTCCTCCGCCTTCTTTGCCTCTCGTCGTGCTTCAGACCACCTTCCCTTGCCTACGGCAGCACTCTCCTTCTCTTTTGATTTTTCTATGGCCTTTTCAATGATCGCCAGTCTTTGCTCTGGGGTGGGTGGCCCTTCTGGGGGGAACAGACCTGCCTTCTTCCATTTAGCTACTGCTTTCACCATCTTCTTTTCCTCTTGCTCTCTTCCGTCATGGTCTGTCCTTTTATGCATTTCCTTCAGGGCCTGAAGCCACCACTGTGGAGTCTCTTTCATGGTCATATTGTTTCTTTACTATACCCCTTGGGTGTCTTAATGCTGTGTCTTAGTGCTGTGTCTTAATGCTGTGTCCTAAAGAGAAAAATAAAAATAAAAATAAAGAAAGAAAGGAAAAAATAAAATAATATTAATAATAATAATGCCTTTGGTAGTATTCAGAGCCTTTCACTTTTTAAAAATGGATTCAATAAAATGTGCCATCCTTCTAACACACAACACAGAGTCAGAATGACAAAGCGAAACTTTTTTTTTTTTTTTTTTTTTTGTAAATGTATTAACAATTAAATGCAATAGTTCATGTATTTATTTTTCTTATTCCTTTGTATTTGTCTTTGTTTGCTTGTTTGTTTGTTTTTTTTGAATTAATTAAGGTCTCATATTATATCTTATGGTATATCTTATCTGTGTGTATCTATCTTGTCGGTCCTTGATGTGTTCATCTTATGTGTTCTGCATTACTTGCTCATCTAGATAGCCATTCTACTGAAGGTTCACTGTATCGTGTGGCTATGCTGCCACCCTTATCATCAATATTACTATTGCCAACCAATACTAAACAAACTAAACAAGTAACCAACATTTAATCAAACACATCAAAAAATACTGCTTTTAACTAGACGGCTAGACACAAATCACCACGTGTCAACAGAGACACTCCTTGTGAGCTTTTTCTCCTGCTGTCTGCGCTTCAATGGTTGGATCACCCCCGCAGCACAACGCTTCTTTAAACACCTTGAACGAGGCATAACATTATTTTACAACGTTTGCAAGTGATATTTGAGCGATGTCAAGCCAGGGAGCACTCAGTCTAGAATCAAGGACCCCAATTGAAATAAGCCAGTGGCTTTCTTGGGTTTTTATCCTGTTAGTTGACCTTGTATGTATTACGTACTTTCATGTACCTACTTCTGCAAATCTTCTAATAAAGTTTTCAATCAATCTAAATCAAAACCAGGGGGGCACCCCATCAACGCAGCCAAAGGAAAAAACCCGGCCCACCTCCGACAACTCCCGCGAGACCCAGAATATGCCTGGATATTTTTAGGAACTCTCGCGAGACCCGTCAGACCAAACCCGGACTCTCCCCCAGCGACGCCGATGGACACCCCCCAGTTGCTCCAGGGCGCTTCACTCAACTATCCCTTTTAATAGTAGTAATTACAATAATAATAACAATTCCAACTATGGTTTACATACAATATTACGTAACACCTTTGCATGAGTTTACAATTATAAGGTTCTATCTCCGTTTAGGGTAGTTCAGAGACACTGAGCGTCAAAGTTTTTACATTCCATTATGTTTTGTGAGATGGAACCTTTGTATTTTATGAATTACTAACTCAAAATGCCAACATTTAAAAATAACACCACACATTAATAAACCACTTAATGGATCAGATTGTGTAAAAGACCCAATTTTGACTAAAATGAAGATAGAACCTTATAATCCTAACGTCACAATTGTTTAAGCGCCCGCTGTGAGAGGAGGCACGCTAAATAGGACCTCTATCTGACTGCAGTCCTGTAGACGCTACCCTAGTCGCAATGACCTCACTCCTCACTTGGTTTGCAAGGTATTTCAACCTCCGGGACACCGTCCTTTCCTGGGGGCTGGTTACCCCTTTTTATCCAGGACAATAGTGTCCTTTCCTGAGGGCTGGTTACCCATTTTTATCCAGGACAATAGTGTCCTTTCCTTAGTATCCAGAACGGTGTCCCTGCCTTAATATCCAGGACTATAGTGTCCTTTCCTTAGACCTCGGCGGGTCTATGGGGGCTGGTTACCCCTTTATATCCAGGACTTAGCTACTGTCCCTTCCTTAGACCTCGGCGGGCCTATTACACGTTAATACAAGATGTGCTTATATCAGACAGTGGTGTTCAATAATGTATAGAATGTCATTTTAATTAATGATTCACTTACTTTGTGACGGATCTTCAAAAACACAGATCAGAATGGGTATGACACACGATTCAGACCCAGCACTTTCCACCTAAAACACTATTGTCTACCTAAGCAGATTTCATTAAATGGCTCTGCTCACCTCTTTTGTCTTGGTACCGTGGAAGTGCTCAGTCCGAATCCAGCCTCGCCCACTCCTCCTTGCATCCCGTTGAAAATCACGTCGGGGTCACCAATTTTGTAAGGTGATCAACTTCTCCAGAATTGATTTAATTGAGTCGTCACTTACAAGCGAGTCCGTTTAATCTCAACGAGACGTCCTTGTTATAACTTCTAAGATAAAATGATCCAATCAAATATTCGGCACCACTACTGAACTGTTCTTTAAGAGAATATTTATTCGAGCACATCTGCAAACAATAATATCAGCATACAATAGCATTTCATTCCATGGAAAGGGGTCTTATCTAGCTTCACCTCCGCAGACCAGGATAAGCTGGTTAACTGCAGAAGTTTCACCGGAGAAGAGCCCCCCTTCGCCTGGGACCACAGTCTTTATCTATTTTTCTTAACATTTTGGGCTGGGCTGTCCCTCTCTGGTAGGTTTTATGGTAAACGTCTGTTTTATGTCTGAATGTGGCGTTCGACTCCTTTCGGTGTCCGTGCGAGTGTGTTATCTTCTTCTTCTGACCCCCCGGTCGTTTGTCATGGTGGGAGTGTTTGGACACTCTGTCTGCAACGGTGTCCTGAACAGCCTAGCACGACGTTAGACACACACACATTCAGGTCTGTAAGTTCTATGTCCTTATCAGGATCGCTTGTGTAAACATCACTGTTGCCAGGCCCACAGTCTCCCATGACTTGGGATTCGATTAACAAGTTTAAAATACAATATTGAAGAATAGACTTATCATTAATCATTAGTTATGATAGTATAAAATGAGTATAGGAAAATAGGATATCATAACAGCAGGTACAAAATGGTTGTTAGTACATAGGTAAAAATAAGCAATCTACAGGCGGTTTGAACCACAACACCCTCTCCCAGTCAGGAGCCCCTTCCCCCCACGTCGCTCAAAAGCAGAGCCTCTCTTCCATGACTCTGTGAGACTTCAACTGATCCCAGTCACATATTATTTAAATGAACACACAGTATTTAATACAAATCCCTAACACTGACAGGTGTCGAGAGAACCGAAGTAAACTGGTTATACCTTTGTTGAACCCAGACTCAAGTGTCTTATTATTCTATGTCCAAGTGACATTACACGTAGTATCGTAGAAAAGCATTGACGCTCGCGATTCATTCACAACTTGAATGAACTTGAACGCTATCAATCGATCAAACAAGTCATCAAATAAAAAAGAACAATGCTTCATTATCAGACCATGACAGAATAAGCTCTAACCTGTATGAAACCTGTGCTCCAGTGGTGTAGTATACCCACTAGGAAAGGGCAAGGACTTCCGTATACCCACTTAAAAATGTGTGAGGATACGTAACGGCGTTTTGTGACAGAACTTTCACTTTTATTCATAAAATTCACCCCGTCTGTGTTACGAAGCGCTTGACTTTTGGACCATTGGGACTGACTATAGCGTCATATACCATCAACGGGCGGAAACATGAAATATGTCAAAATGCAGCACTATCATGCGCAGATCAGCCTTATAACATGTAATTTATATATATATATAACAGCACAGATATATTTTTATGGCGTTACGAAATCCGATGTGACAGGAACGCTGGAGAAACAGCTGTCCACTGCATTAATTAACTATGTTAATCGATGGCACATCCATCGATAATATTACATAATAACAACTGCTCGGATTAGATTGCGAGTTGTTTTGGTATAATAAGTGCCGCAATACAGATAGCGTCATATACCACCAGGGGGGGGGGGGGGGGGGGAATTTGCGCCTATCATGCACATATCAGCCTGTGGATAGATAACTTTAGATAGATAACTTTACATTAAATATGTCTACCATCATCCGCTGTCAAACACCACAATTTATTTTTAAATAAACATGATTGTACATCTCTGTAATCGCGCACCGATGTATTTATATGGGGAAGGCTGTGCTTGACGATTCCATTGGACTGACGCCGGGCAGAGGAACAGGGACTGTCGCCGTTTGACAAACGCGCAGATATGAGTGCTCCGGACCGGTGTCCTGCTTTGATAGTCTAATGCAGCGGTTCCCAACCTTTTTGGACTCACGGCCCACTTTACAAATCTCTACAGTATTCACGGCCCACCTAGTGCGCGAAGCGTGTAAAGAAAAGGTCTATAATGCATTGAAATGACATTAGTACATCAGACATTAGACATCAGACATGGAAATATGTCAATGCGCGGATGTCATGCACAAATCAGCTTGTAACGTTAGACATGTCAGAACCCCCCTGGTGGTACAACAAGGTATTCTCCCAGCCAGTAGGTCTCCCTCTCTTCTCTGCGGTCTGTCCCTCCCTCGTCCCAACCCCCCGTGGCTGCATGACTCTCCCAATCAGCATGGGCGTTGGTGGACCGCTGCTATGAAAACGCAAACTTTATTAAACTATATTAAATTATACGTAGAGCAAATATCGATTCGGCCTAATAAATGCTGCTTTTGTTTTCTACCCTCATTTCACGTGGCTTGCTTGTTGGTGTCAAATTTGAACTAGAAACATGTTGATTATACCTACATTTATACCTACATTACGCCGTCTAATGATCGCAAGGTTGGCAGATCGGCGGTTTGAGCCCCGGCTGGCCACATGTCGAAGTGTCCTTGTGCAAGACACTGAACCCCAAATTGCTCCCAGTGAGCGGGCCGGCGCCTTGCATGGTAGCTTGCCTCCATTGCTGTGTGAATGTATGTGTGAATGGGTGAATGAGAGGCCGTCGTAAAGCGCTTTGGATAAAGGCGCTAATATAAGTGCAGTCCATTTATCATTTTACAATTTCTTGTTGATCCTGTCTCTCCTCTCCAGGCCAGTCCCAGCAGGTGGTGACTCAGATCATCCGGGGCCAGCCTGTGTCCACGGCCGTCTCTAGTGCCAGTCCCATGCAGACCACTGCAGGACAGAGGCTGGTGGGGGCCATGCCTCCCCCCCGCGCTGCCCCCCCAGCCCCAGGGCAGTCCCCGGCCCCGCCCACCCCCCAGGGTCCACGACCACAGCAAGGCCAGCTAACGCAGGGAGCACAGGTGAGGGTGCTCTCTCTCTCTCTCACTCTCTCACTCTCTCTCTCTCTCTCTCTCTCTCTCTCTCTCTCTCTCTCTCACACACACACACAGAGCTCCTCTTGATTCGGTAGAGGTTGCTTCTCTGTCAGATTATTCAATCAGTGTTTTCAATTGACTGACTCACCCAAACGTCTCTTTGATGACGGTGCTGGTAGTTATGGTGATGGTGTTAGCATATGCTACTATGCCATGCCGTTCTTTATTGTATGTCTGCCTCATAACAGCCCATACATTTATCGTTTTCTCTTGAAACTTCACTCAGCAGCCAGGAAACTCTATGCACAGACAAAAGGTTAGCAAGTTCATCATCACCTGGGTAGATCTGGGGCTGGTGTTTCTACAATCTCTCCCTTTTCCCGTGGATTGTGTGATTTGTCTTAGTTTTGTGTTCTGGCTCACTGACTGCCCCCCCTCTCACTGTAGCTGTGTTCTATCTATGTCTGTAACCTCTTTCTCACCATCGGGCCGACGTGGACCCAAACGGTACTGTGCTGGCATGGATGTTTTCTTTTCCCATCGTCCTCTCTGGCACAGTTCTGGCAACTGTGGTGGACGTCTAAAGGCCAAGCTCCACCTGCTGCGTTGCGTCAACTCGCCATCGGCGTTGCGTCAACTTCCCGTTGTCCAAGCTCCACCTACTGCGTTGCGTCAACGTCAACGTTCTACTCTAGCTCCACTGTCATTGGTCAATTGTCAATTGGTCTCATTGTGACGTCTGCGTCCACCGTCAAAAATCAAACTTTTTTGAATGTCTACTTTTGACGCAGCCATCGGACGCAACGCAACGCTGACGCAACGCAGCAAGTGGAGCACATTTCATTGATTACAATGCATTTGATCCCAATTTCGGACGCAACGCACATTTGACGCAACGCTCGATGGCCATGGTGGAGCTTGGCCGTAACACAGCACAGCAGCACAGCATAGTTCAGTACAGTATAGCCTGGTTCAGTATAGCCTGGTTCAGTATAGCCTGGTTCAGTATAGCCTGGTTCAGTACAGCTTGGTTCAGTATAGCTTGGTTCAGTATAGCCTGGTTCAGTATAGCCTGGTTCAGTACAGCTTGGTTCAGTACAGCTTGGTTCAGTACAGCTCGGTTCAGTACAGCTTGGTTCAGTACAGCCTGGTTCAGTACAGCTTGGTTCAGCACAGTTTGTTCAGTATAGCCTGGTCCAGTATAGCTTGGATCAGTACAGCCTGGTTCAGTACAGCCTGGTCCAGTACAGTTTGGTTCAGCACAGTTTGGTTCAGTATAGCCTGGTTCAGTACAGCTTGGTTTAGTATAGCTTGGTTCAGTACAGCTTGGTCCAGTATAGCTTGGTTCAGCACAGCTTGGTTCAGTACAGCTTGGTTCAGTATAGCTTGGTTCAGTATAGCCTGGTTCAGTACAGCTTGGTTAAGTATAGCTTGGTTCAGTATAGCCTGGTTCAGTACAGCTTGGTTCAGTATAGTCTGGTTCAGTACAGCTTGGATCAGTATAGCCTGGTCCAATACAGCAGGGTAGTGTGAGATGGGTACGGTATGTCTGGGTTTGTGTCCCGCTCTTTAACGCTGACGGTGTGTGTTGGTTCTAGGGAGGGAACCAGGGTCTGACGGTGGTGATCCAGGGGCAGGGCCAGACCACGGGCCAGCTGCAGGTCATCCCCCAGGGCGTGACGGTCATCCCCGGCCCCGGCCAGCAGCTCATGCAGGCGGCCATGCTCAGCGGCCAGGTCCAGCGCTTCCTCTTCACCCCCATTTCCCCGGCCTCAGCGCCTACAGCCGCCGTCACCACCCCGACCTCTGCTACCGCTACCCCCGCCACCCCAAGCCCCGCCACCCCGGCCAGCGCTGCTGTAACCCCCGTCACAGCTGCCACCACCACTCCCTCAGTGCCAGGTAAGAGGCACCTTAGTCAGTGGCGGCAGGCCAATAAAGGGCGCTAGGGCGCCGCCCCCACCTTTCAACGCAGCCCCATATATACTGTATGTTATGTTATGTTACTTGTTACTTATGTTACTTAAAAAATAAACAGTGTTATCTGTGTGTGTGTGTAAAATTCACTGTGAAAATACATAGGGGAGGAGTCGGGGCGCCGGCCGAATGGCAGTCTATGGCAGTCCAAATACTTTTGGCTTACACGTGAGCTGTAGCAGCGCTCCAATTGGCTGTCTCCTATTTCTCGGCAAAAAATGCGCCCCGAGCATGCGCAGATTATAGGCTTACCTAGGCTGCAGCCTAGGGCCACTACCACTAGGGGTAGTAAAAAAAAAAACATCGTGGACTTGAGAGCCCTGAATATCCGGTTGTCTGACGTCAAACGTGACGTTTTGCAATTTCCGGGTCTAAACCAGAAATTCTCTGCATCAGAATACCAGTGTACTACAGCGGTAGAATGACAGTTTAATCGTTTTTTAGACTCGGATCTATTCATACAACAAGGGACACAGCACTTTCCCGTTTTCCCCATATTGTCAGGGTATTTGAGCCTCGGAAAAGCGCTATATAAATATAATTTATTATTATTATTATTGCGGCATTTCGAAGACAGCGCCTCAGCCAACTTTGGACCCGGAAACACGTCGCGACTTAACAACCGAATAGCTAAGTTTAAAAAAATAGCAGCAACAGAGAGACAGACAACAGGAGAGGAGAGCAACAGAGAGACAGACAACAAGGAGAGGAGAGCAACAGAGAGACAGACAACAAGGAGAGGAGAGCAACAGAGAGACAGACAACAAGGAGAGGAGAGCAACAGAGAGACAGACAACAAGGAGAGGAGAGCAACAGAGAGACAGACAACAGGAGAGGAGAGCAACAGAGACAGAACTGAGGTGAGGTGAGCAGCAGAGATAGTTCAGGATGATAACAAACAGTTCAGTATGACAGAGACAACTAATAGAAAGACAACTGTATGATTATAGAGTTTACATGTTCAAGGAAATATTGTATGATAATAGAAAGGTACACTTTAATTTAATTAAAGAAGTAACAAAGAACACATTTATTATCACAATTGCATTGTGTTCCATGTCTTTCTCCATTGAATAAATAATGCCTAGTTGAATGGCTAAACAAGACAACTGTCTGGACAGTACTGCTAGAATTATTCACCTTACCGCTGCACAGATAGACAAAGGGTATAAGTCCATTCTGTTAACATTAGGTCTACTCTGCTAACAAAGACTATTCCAGTTGATTTGTCAGTTGTTGTGCATTATATTTTTGTTGTGTTTGCAGTTTGCCCTTTAATAAGTTATATATAAAAATAATTAAGTTATATATATATTCTCATGTACTGTGTCTTCGTCGGTGTTTGCGTTTGTCGTCATTGACTCCCTATCTTTCTGTTTCTCTGTCTCTTATCAACCGATGATCCCTGATACTTATCTGTTTCATGACCTGCAGGTGAAGGCAAGGAGAGGGTGAACGTCGAAGGGGCGGGGTCTGGACAGGGTCCCAACCGCGTAGTGACCCACCCGCCTAACCCGGATAGCAGGCCGAGCCCGCTGAAGGAGGGCAGCTCCCGGGACGGCAGCCCTACGCCCAGGGACGGCAAGGAGGTGAGACCCCAACCAGGTGTCCCTCACTCAGCCTGCTGCCCTGAGGGTTCATTCAGAGGCTAGTCTCTCACCTGGGGCCTTCTCTGCAGTATTAGCATTGAATGGATACCAGTAGTCTAGTGTATGACTCACTGTGGTCTGTCCAGAGGTTGATGCTTAATCAGCAAATGTACCAGGACCTCTCAAATCGATTGACGCAGCCAGTCATCAAATTGAAGAATCCCATTGAAGTTGGTCATCTCCTCTTATCTCTGTGTCTGTTATCCCCTCTCTCTCTCTCTCTCTCTCTCTCTCTCTCTCTCTCTCTCTCTCTCTCTCTCTCTCTCTCTCTCTCTCTCTCTCTCTGTCTCTCTCTCTCTCTCTCAGACGTCTCCCTCTTGTACCGAGGGTGAAGCCTCCCGCCCGGTCGCCGCCGCCAAGAAAGATTTGGCCGTGAAGAGTAACCTGAACAACTTCTTCAAACTGGGCCAGGAGGGGAAGTACCGGGTCTACCACAACCAGTACAGCACCAACACGCTGGCCCTCAACAAGCACCAGCACCGCGAGGACCACGACAAGCGGCGCCACCTCTCCCACAAGTTCAGCCTGACCCCCGCCGGGGACTTCAAGTGGAACGGCTCCATCCACGGTTCCAAGGTGCTGACCGTCTCCACGCTGAGGCTCACCATCGTCCAGCTGGAGAACAACGTGCCCGCCCCCTTCATGCACCCCAACTGGGCCTCTCACAGGTAGGCTACTGTCTAACAGCCCCCTTACTCTGTGGAGCAAATGTAGTGATGATCCCTGATGCGTTGGGAATTGGCAATGCAAGGAGGCCATGTCATTCCATCACACAATGACTTATTTCTCTCCCTGTGTATTTCCAGGACCAATTCTCCCTGTGTATTTCCAGGACCAATTGGATCAAAGCTGTCCAGATGTGCAGTAAGGCCCGGGAGTTTGCCTTGGCTCTGGCCATTCTGGAGTGTGCCATCAAACCTGTAGTCATGTTGCCAGTCTGGAAAGATGCCCTTGGACACACCATGTAAGGACACCACCATGATGGGGGGGGGGTGACTGTCAGAAATCCGTCATTCTTTAACACATGGACCTTGCACATAACACCTAACACATGTTGCTTTTAATAGGATAAGATGTTGTTTTTGGAGGAAAAGCAAAAGCAGACTACCGGTAATTATGATTTGCATCACCACTCTACTGCATTGAAGCCTTTTGTTCCTCTTTTAAATGCAGAGTGGTGTGAGCAATGTATGCTGAGTAGCACACGCTTTTCCACGGTGTGAAAAAAAGCTCATTGTACAACATAATGGATCGCTGCTGACTAAACAAGCCAGAGTCACCTTGCTGTTTTTATCTAACAGTTTTATTTTTATCCTCTCTGTTTTCTCTCTCTCTCTCTCTCTCTCTCTCTCTCTCTCTCTCTCTCTCTCTCTCTCTCTCTCTCTCTCTCTCTCTCTCTCTCTCTCTCTCTCTCTCTCTCTCTCTCGCCTCAGGCTGCATCGCATGACTTCCATGGAGCGGGAGGAGAAAGAGAAGGTGAAAAAGAGAGAGAAAAAGTTGGAGGATGAGGAGCCTCTGCTGCAGGCCACCAGGGTGAAGTACACCATCCCCATCAAACACCAGGTACATCTGAGCCCCTTTTCTGACATAATGACCGTGTTAAGTTTCGTACTATGTATCTTAGACCGCACACATTCTTCAGATAGAGAGACCTTTGAATGTGTTTTATATGATTCATATAATTAATTAAATTAAAATTAATGTAATTAGCCAAAAATATTGTGTTCCTCAATACATGTTGTGTTATTGTTTGTGACAAGCTGTAGATTTGTCCTACTTCTAGTTGTTGTCCTCTGTGCTTGTCTCTGTGTGTAGGTGTGGAAGCAGAAGGGGGAGGAGTACAGAGTGACGGGGTACGGGGGCTGGAGCTGGGTCAGTAGGACCCATGTCCATCGCTTTGTTACCAGGCTACCAGGGAACACCAACGCCAACTACCGCAAAGCACTGGAGGGTAAAGGGCTATTTTTTAGCTTGTCTGTTTGTTTATTCCCCATTGTCTCATGTTGCTGCTAATGATCTGTGGTGTTGAGGCAGAAACTATGCCTCCAGCATGGCTCAGTGGATGTATATTGCTTCATGTTATGTAAATGCCATCTTTTTACAGCAGCTAAGACGGGCAAAGAAAATGCAGCATCTGGCCCAAACAAGCGGAAAGATTTGCTAAAAACAGAGACAGGCTCAGAAACCCAGGAAAAAGAAGAGCCCGTCCCAGCCGCTTCAGAAAAAGACAACAAGCTAAAGTCGGTCGTAGAGTCATCTCAGAGCACCTCACCAGGAGAGGGGCAGGTGCTGAAAGAGAAGCAAGAGGAGAACGTCACAGAGAAGATGGAGGATAATAAAGATCAGGTGGAGGAGAAGACTGAAGACAAGATGGATGTTGTCTCAAGTCCACCCGCCACCTGTCTAGATAAAGAAAAAGGTACTTTATTCTGTAATATCCATCTGTTTCTCATACCTTTCTTACTGCAGAGAGCAGAAGGATGCTGCTCACCCCAACGTCAGCACAGGGGCGACGGCCAACCATCAGAGAGCGTTCAGGGAAACGGCGGGGGTGTAATACCCCAAACAGAACTTAACGGAGGGTCTCAGAAAAGCATCGACGTCAGTAGCAAAGCAAATTCAACATCTGATAAAACCCCAGTAGAGTCTGTCATAAGTGCCGAAAAATCTTTCAAACCGGAGGTAACGATAGAAGGGGAGAACGGTAAGAAGCATGGGTATGAGGAGACCGAGCAGGGCAATGGACAGACCAAGAGGGAGAGCGTGGATGTAGACCAAACCAGAACCCATCCGGTGCAGGTTAACGGGAAAGATGCGGCTGACACCAAGGCTTCTATAGACTCAAAGATGCACTTAGACTTGGCCAACAAAGTCGACCCCAAGACGATGCTCCAGACTCTAGAGGGTGAGATCAAAGTACTGCCGCAGAAGGACCCTGTAAAGTCACTCATGAACGGTAACCTCTCTCAGGAGGGGCTAATGGTCAACAGTACTACATTACCCACAAGCCCCGCTTTGTCCGACTCTGACTACTTGCCGCCTTTGAAGATGCCCAGGCTAGAGAATAACTTTGCTGGGACAGTTGATTCCACTGTCACCTCATCATGTTTAGCTCCAACCGCTGGTGTCCCCACGGTAACCAACCGCACCAAGACCGAGCCCATGGAGACAGGAGAGACAGCAGCCAATAAGCTCACCCCGTCCCCTATCCTGTCTACGGAAGATTCTAGTCTGAGTAATGACACCACAGAGAACAGCAGTAGTAGTAGTAATGCCGGTGCTCTAAAGACCATCACCCAGGTGACCACGACCACCACCACCACCAGTAGTGTGACCACAGAGTCACGGACGGTGCAGATAGCGGAGGTGTCCAGCAGCAGTAAGCCTGCCCCAGTGGTGTCTACCGCAGGGAGCAGCGCCGTCTCCACCCTCACCACCATGACCACGACCACCGTCACCACGGCCACCGTCGGCAGAGCAGCCGTCTCCCAGGAGACCAAGACCGTTGTCACGGCGACGGTGACGGACACCAAGTCGGGCCCCTCCGGGTCTACGGTGACCTCCATGACGGTCAGCAAAGGGTACTCCACCAGAGACAGGGTCACACTGCTCAAGTACGTCCGCTCCAAGAAGACCCGCTCGGGCACGGCCCTCCCCTCGTACCGCAAGTTTGTCACCAAGAGCAGCAAGAAGAGCATCTTCGTCCTGCCCAACGACGACCTGAAGAAACTGGCGAGGAGAGAGGTGCCCATCTTCAATTACAACGCCAAGCCTGCCCTGGACATCTGGCCCTATCCCTCCCCCAGACCCACCTATGGAATCACATGGAGGTGGGTGAAATTGCCACGACAGTAAGAACTGAAACCATTTAGGAGAACCATGTCTCTCTGTGTCTCTGTCTGGTGATGGGTGATTTTGGTCGAGTCACACCTAATGGGTCAATGAGTCACACCGTGTCCCCCCCTGCAGGTACCGTGTCCAGACTGTCAAGTCTCTGGCAGGGGTGAGCCTGATGCTGCGGCTGCTGTGGGCCTGCCTGAGGTGGGATGACATGGCAGTCAAGCCCTCCGCTGCTGTGGGGACCACCCGCACAGGTGAGTGCACAGCTATTTCATCTTCCTCTCACTCCCTCTCTCTTTCTGTCCTCCCCCTCCTGTTTCTGCCTCTGTACCTCTCTTCCCCCCCCCCGCACTCTCCTTGTGCAAGGACACTGAATCAATGTCATATCCTTTTAATCATAAGCTTAGCTTACCAACCACAATGCAGACAGTGGCAGTAATATATATACGTAATGAGGTGATGATTACTAGAAACACTAGAGCGTCAGTAACTGATCAGATACGCTTGTGTGGTTGTCCTGTGGTTTAGTAGCCCATGCATGCCTATGAAGCAGTGTCCATTTTGAAGATGAGAGTCATTGGTATGTGCAGATGCTCAGATCTATCTGATTCTCTCCCTAGAAACCTCAGACACTGAGATCACAACCACGGAGATCATCAAACGGCGAGACGTGGGAGCGTACGGCATCCGGTCGGAATGCTGCATCAGGAAAATCATCTGTCCCTCGGCGTTCCCGACACTCCCAAAGGTAAAAAAGAGAAAACACACGGCATCTTCAAATTCGCCCAGGATCCCGCTGTTCCGGTCCCTACAGTGGCCTCATGAATCTTGGAAGCTTTGCCGTGCCTCGGTCAGCTTGTTCCTTATTCCCATCTAGTGTCCTCTCTCAAGTTAGATAAAGCACCTGTCCAGGCTAATGCCTACCCAAGCAACGTGAGACACAGTACCAATGGAGTTACTGTTGTTCTCTATCTACTCATTAAAGTGAAGGCATATGGCATCAAAGTCTTCTATCTTTTTGTGGGGTTGTATATCTCTTTCCCAATTCCCTATTCTCTTTTTTGTCTTGAGCAGAGGCTCACACTCCCCAGAGGAAAGGCCTGAGGTCCAGCGCTCTGAGGCCCAAGAAGCCTGAGCCAGCCAAGCAGACTGGGCCTATCGTCATGGAGACGTGGCTCTCTGAGGAGGAACTGGACCTTTGGGAGATCAGAGCCTTTTCAGAAAGGTGAGGAGATGTTGGTTCAGCCTTGGGCTGGAGCTAGAGTTAATGTGAGACACCGGTTGTGTGGTCTTTTAACTGTAACCCACTGAATGTCAGTTGCCTTCTAACCTTTTCCTCTTTCCTGATGCAGGGTTGAGAGGGAGAAGGCCCAGGCGGCAGACCAGGTTAAGGTTAGTAGTGCTCTGAAGACAGCAGAGGAGGTCAAGGCCCAATTGGAAATTCAGCTAAAGCAACAGAGATTGGCTTCTCAGCAGGTGGGAAGATCAGACAATTTTCCACCATGCACTACGGTGTGACACCTAGACTCCCAACATAGCACCCCCCCCCCTCAGTGTAAACCTAGGGGGCCACAAACACAAAACACAGGGAGCTGGGAAAGAGTAGTTCTAAAGGGCTAACTTTGGCAGTTGTGTGTCAATGATTCTTTAGTAGAACCATTCTTAATGTACACTGTCCAATAGAAATTCATAGTGTCATTGCAAATTTGTGTTGAAGGATGCAAAATCATCTTACTTTGAGTCAGTATTTGTATTCTGTGTGCAGTCCTTCACCTGCTCGTTCGTTAAATCACTGTTTATGTTTTAGAAACGGTTGGAGCAGCAGAAGGCTGGTGCCATCAACCCCTCCACCGGCACTCCCACCACCCCGGCCACCCAGAAGGTCATGGTGGGCTCTCTGAGCAGCCAGGTGACCCAAGGCACCAAGGTGGTCCTGGCCACCAAGCTGGGGACGCCGGTGACATTCCAGCAGAACAAGAACTTCCAGCAGTCGTTTGCTTCCTGTGTCAAACAGGGTCAGAGCACCCCAGGTGAGTGTAGCTGGATTAGGGAGGCTGTTTGTCTAAAATCCAGGGCTTAAAGTTCTCCGGCACGGTGCCGGATTTCCGGCGCGGGGGAACTTTGAGCAAAAAAAAATCACATGCTATTTGTTTACATCGTAATTTAAAGAGTCATCTTCAGCAAAGAGACAGTTCCGCCTACCAATCACATTGCTCAAGCCAACCAACGACTTCTAGACAATCGGAGGCAGAGTAGTGGGGCGGGCCTTAAGAAGTTTGAATGAGTGTAATGTTAGCTTGTAGAGACGTTCGCTTTTAGCAGCCCGCTATCTCGCTAACTTTAGTAAGAGTCTATTAAAATGGAAGCCAAGTTTCTTAAACCTGGCGAAGACACAGCTATACTAGAACGAGGAGTAAGGAATAAATGGCGCTGGGCATGGATAGAGGAGAGTAGCAGGGTTTTTCCTGCATAGAGAACTATGAGGCGGCCGCCTCCGTCATAGCCGCCTCCAGCTCTCGACAAAACTCTGACGGTCGTATTTTCTACAAGCGCTGCACTCGGTGGATTTCAATTGAGGCATTGCGCCGACGTGGTGGCGGGGGCGCTGTTTCGCAAATAAGTTAGCTTTCGTGTTTGCTAGCGAAACAGCTGATAGTTGATGTTGACTGCTCAAGGAGAATACATAAGTACAGAATGCCTGAGAGCCTTATATTGCATTATATTACATTATATTTTGAATGGTCATCTGGTGCCTGAATATTGTTTTTTCCTTTACATACTGTATATAATGAAATTTCCACCATAAATTGATGGAGAAAGGGCACAAATTGGTGCATATCAATTCACCAGAATGCAAGAAATTAAGTGTTTGATGCTCGTTTAAGGACCCACCACCTCCGCCTCATTTTGAGCCAGGAAAAACCCTGAGTAGTGACGGGAAGCCTTATGGGACGTGGTGCCAAGAAGGAGAATATAAGTGATAGTGGCTTAATAAGTAATCAGTTTGTTCTTTTAAAGACATGTATATATTTTATTCTGTATTGTTATAGTGATAGTGGCTTAATAAGTGATGCAATCAGTTTGGCCTTTTAAAGGCATCTAAATATATTATTTTATTTTGTATTGAGTATAAAACAGTAGTATGAATGAATGAATGAATGGACTTTATTGTCATTAATACAGTACAGGTACCATACAACGAAATTTAGGAGGGGGGGCTCCCCTGGTGCTTGGAAAAAGACTAAAAACACGAGGGCCAAGGGTAAAATAAAAAAGGGAAAAGAGCTGGTTTACATAAATAAAGGCTATGTACACTATCTACTATACTACTATACTATACAATAAAACACTGTGCTGTACTCTATGCTATGCTATAAATATCCTAACTTTTCCTATATCTGAACCTTATGTACACAAGGGTTGTGATATTGCACATAGTATTGTTGCACATTCATTTAAAGTATTAATGCATTTTAACATTGAGACATATATTTTGTATTGACTATAAAATAGTATTAATGCATTTAAACATTGAGACAAGAAGCTGTCTTCTGTACCCGCTCTCCCAATATCTCAAACTGTGACCCCCCTCCCCAAGAAAAAGTTTCAGGCACAGGATTTTTTCCCACTTTAAGCCCTGGGTATTGAATACATCAGAAATTATTTCCCCAGTGTGGCTTATTACAGTACTTGTTACCTGCAGTTTGAAGCTCTTGCTAAACATTTCTGTTTTACTGCAACATGTACTGATCTAGCTCCAAACAAGAATGTTTGCTGGTCATGTATTTGCATGTATATGCATAATTATATGTCATAATCTGTGATTGCAACAAACTCAAAAACTTTTTTGTTCCTTTTTCTTTTGTCTTCCAGTACGAGTACAACGCTTGGGCAGCAGACTGGTCCAAAGAAATGAGGGGGATCCCCCTGATCAGCAGCCGGCCACTGGACAACTGGATCATGTTCCTTACCCACCGCAACGCTGACGTAGCCCACGCCCTCCTGGACGGCTTAAATAAGGTGTCCCCACCCATGGGCATCCGCATGCAGAGGCCTGTTATGTGAGTTCTCACTCTGGGTTGGAGGAGACTGGAAGGAGGCACACACACACACACAGTGCTATAGCACCACCTAGTGGCAGGGAGCAACATATGATACCTAAGTTAATTACAACGGTGAGTCCAGCTGTGAATGGGCACAGCTAGAATTAAGGTTCCAAGCTTGAGTTAATGAGCACTTTAAGCTGCAGTATTGTACCACAGGTGTTTTACAAAGCCTTGAGTATTCTTTGCCAATCATACTTGGGTGTTATCTCAAAATGAACATAGTATCAGTGGAAGTCCCATTGGTTAGATGTCCCAGTGCTTTGACAGTTTTGGTCTGTGTACAGGGTGGAGTACGAGGACCGCCAGGAGTCTCTGCAGCACAACGTTACAGAGACCACCCAGATGGTTAGTCTCTGAGCATAACATGTCTAGCAATCGTCTTAATCTGTGTCCAGGTAACCACCTCTAGGTGTTGAATGAGGACTAAAGCATGTGTGTTACCTCCTCAGGTGGTGGTGATCCTCCCCAGCAACAGGAAGGATAAGTATGACAGTGTGAAGAAGTACCTGTGTGTGGACTGTCCCACCCCCAGCCAGTGTGTGTTGGCTCGCACCCTTTCCCGCCAACAGGTCGTCATGACTGTGGCCACCAAGATTGCCCTGCAGATGAACTGCAAGATGGGAGGAGAGCTCTGGAGTGTGGAGATCCCAGTAAGTCGCACAGTGAATTGAAATAAACCCAAAGTCACAAATGTTGTTGGGGCCCAATATATTAAAAAAAAGGCTGTGCACATACAGACCAATGCTCATGATAAGTTTAAAGTGGAATTTTATTATTTGTTGTTTTCATTATTCAATAGACACATTAAAAACGATGAAGATATATATATATAAACGGTCAAGATATCTCGCTTTGAATGCCGTCATCAGTCCTGATGTTCCAAATTGCTCAAGATTCCCGATTCCAGATTATATTAACTCTGGGGCTTTTTTAGGAAGTAAACATAGACTTTGAGTTTTGATAGCTATGATAAGTTTTGAAATTATGATAGTTTGAGACGGTATGCATTATGGATTGACCAGAAATACACATGAACATGAATTTTGGGTAAACTTTCCCTTTTTAATGTGGATAACATTTATCTGACTGACTACCTCACATGGGTGCAGGTACAATTTCTACAGCGTGTTCTATTTCTACAACCACACATTTCACACCTATGTGATCTCCATCCACAATCTTATGTTCCACACCATGTATCTCAATAGAAGCATGTGCTAAACAAAACTTTGTATGGTGTAACTTCACCTGCCTCTGTTTCACAGCTCCAGCAGCTGATGATCGTGGGCATTGACTGCTACCACGACATAGCTGCAGGGAAGAGGTCCATTGGAGCTCTGGTGGCCAGTCTCATAAAAGGGCATGTCCAGGTATGTGGATGAGCATGGAGAAGCATGGCCTTGGGTTATGAATGTGCTCTTTACCACCAATGTTGGTAGCCAGTACCAACTGATTCCTCTTGTTTTCCAGGTGGTTCTCCAAGTGTGTGGTTCAGAGCCGTGGTCAGGAGATCATGGATGGCTTGAAAGTGGCTCTGCAAGGCAAGTTCAATGAAACAACAAAGCATTTCAAATAAGATACCATATCAAAATTGACCACTGACTGCCACATTGTAACAATCTCTTCCAAGTCTTCTTTTCAACATAATCCCTCAGAGAAGCATGAGAATGATCCCTAGTATCCTAAGTGCAGGCTCTCTTTCCCAGGTGCACTGAAGGCCTGGCTGAAGCACAACCAGTGCCTGCCCTCACGCATCATTATCTACAGAGACGGAGTGGGGGACGGGATGCTGCAGAGTGTGGTCAACTACGAAGTGCCACAGATCATGGACTCAATCAGCACCATGGGAAAGGACTACACGTAAGAGGACCTTAAGGACCTACACCTTAATTGAGGATTTCTAACATAATCAAAAATTTTCATGTCTTTCTACCAACATATTTTAGTACGAGATGGCAATTAGAGCGTATTAAGGCCTACATGTCTTCAGTGTTTCCTCTAGGATTTTTCACATTATTGGCGGAGTGGTAAAAAAAAAAAATTTGCACGCGCATGAAACGCGCACTGGCGCTCAAAACAAAGACGTAATTTCACCAAAAACTAAAGGGTGGCAACATAAAAAAAAAAAAAACGAACCGGTGATTTTTATATAGAAGGTGATCAAATACCAAGATATCCTACAGCTGCAGCAGAACATGCGGAACGCGCATACAGCACTGAACATATACATGTGACTGACAGATACGCCCAAGACACACACACACACACACACACACACACACACACAGAGAAAGATCATCAGCTCATCGAAGATGAAGTACACAGGGAACCGGGAACGCGCATACAGCACTGAACAACATCCGTAGAATATAAACTTGCGACTGACAGTCACAATGAAAGATCAGCTCATCAATACAAAGTATTGCAAGCCTACATGAGAGTACACGCACAAAACCGTCTAACGTTACTCATTAACTGTTTACACAAGTAAAATCACAGTGTGACAGTCAGATGGAGCATTCGGTAAACAACCAACAGCAAGGTAATGCTAAAAACCAACTTTTACCTTTGATGACACCGACATGAGCCCTGCTTACCCGTACCTCTGCCGTTCTGTTCATGGTGATTTTAGAGGCTATAGATAATTTTTGCCCCGCGCATATTGCCCTGTAATTAGACCATGGGACCACACCTTGTGTCTCTTATTGTCCAAATGTTCCCTGAATTTTAGCTGCATGTTTTTCCAGCATTCGTTGTCAATAAAAATTCGACTCCCCTTCTTTTCCCCTGCCAATACTGTGTCGTTTATGACATTTACCAACGTTTATGCTATGAATAGTTCGATGCTAGCGTTAGGTGCGAGGCTGCTCGGTTAACCCATTTGCGGGAACATTATTTGTTTCACAAAATAGCCTGATTTAGTTGACCATGAACATCAGAGACTACATTACGAATGTTCATTTAAAATACTTGTATACTGAGCACTGGTATAAGCACATGAACCAGAGAACAGCAGTAAATGCAATAACCCACAGTCGTCGCTGATGTTGCATTTTCGATTAGGATACAGGATTAAAGGGACCGGTGACGGGCGAAGGGAGAGGAGAGGGATTTCCTGAAATCCGCAAAATTCTGACCAATCACAAAATTGCTTTGCAAGCGCGTTGCCGACGAGGTTAATTGCAACATCGGAACAAAATCGGAACGAAATGTAGGTCTGAAAGCGGCCTAAATCTAGCTTAAATCTGCTTTTTCTTTTTCTATTCTCCGATCATAATTCCTCGCTGCCTTTCTCGTTGCGCAGCCTGAATCAATTAGTGGCGGAGAAAATGTATTTGTGGCGGCCCGCCACGAATCAATGCATATAGAGGAAACACTGTGTCTTAATAACCAGGGTTCCCTTTAACACATTCAATCACCAATCATTCTGATCGTATTTTCTCTCTTCCCCTCCTAGACCCAAACTCACAGTGGTGGTTGTGAAGAAGCGGATCAGCTCCAGGTTCTTTGCCCAAATTGGCGGCAAGATGGCCAACCCACCCCCTGGAACAGTCATCGACACTGAGGTCACCCGCCCAGAATGGTATCGATTCAATACGCAATTCAGAAAATATGTTGTTTTTTCAGAGATGTGCTATGTCTGCTTTATCCAGTCTTAAAACGGTGGCCACAGTTGCAATCGCCCATTTTCAGGTACGACTTCTTCATTGTCAGCCAAGCTGTTAGACAGGGACGCGTCTCCCCAACCCACTACAATGTGGTGTATGACAGCAGTGGACTGAAGCCTGACCACATGCAGCGACTGACCTACAAACTCTGCCACATGTACTTCAACTGGCAGGTATGCTGGGTTGTCTTACCAGTAGTAGTTTTAAAGGGGAGGTTTACCCGAACTTTCATTATTTCGTGTGCAGCTGCATCATAGCTATCAAAACGTGAGGTCTGTTGTGACGGGGAGAGAGGGGGGGATCTTGGGAGTTTGGAACATCAGGGCATTCAAAGCGAGATATATTTACTCAGAGATTGTTTTATAACATGATTCTTTGTGTGTGGATATGTCTACTTTAGAATAATGAAAACAACAAATGCACAAAATTACAGGGTAAAAGTCTGCTTAAACTATTCTCTTGGTCAGTAATTCAAATGCAGGCATGAACAGGGTGTAGTTCACATTGAAACACATCTTAAACCTACTGATGTATCCATATTGGTTATGAAATCAAACATACTGTATTTACATATGGTTTTCCCATTTCAGGCATGCAAGTTGTTTTTTGATGCATAAATTGTCGTTGATTTTGTCTCCCCCAATTATTTCAGGGGATCATCCGAGTGCCTGCACCCTGCCAGTATGCCCACAAGCTTGCTTTCCTGGTGGGACAGAGCATCCACAGAGAGCCCAACATGAACCTGGATGACTTCCTCTACTACCTGTGAGAGGGGAGCAGCTACCTGAAGAGCACTTTGGAGTGAACTTGCCTGCCCTCTCTGCCTGCACTGCCCTGCCCTGCCTGCCCTCTCTACCTGCCTGCCCTGCTTGCTGACCCTCCTGATCTGCCTGCTTCACTATAGAAGCTCTGCCCCTATTCCCCGGAATCAATAAATACACCCAGCTTTGGGTTTTACTCTCCATCTGCCTCTTGTGTTCTGCACTAGTCTGGTTGTCACAAATAAAGAGAGTTGACTCAGTAGTAAGAGGGCATTGGCTGGCAACCATAGGTAACATATATGTAGTTTTACTGTCTAAACTTCCTTCCATTATCCTTATCAGCCAACATAGTGAATTCAAATCATATCTTTCATACAAGCACAACATTGACTTCAGAACATCAATTTCTGGGGAAAAGTAACCACACATTTCACTTTCCCCTTTGAACATCCATAGGAAATTAGATGCAGTATGTCCATCCAGAATCCATGTTCAGCTCTGTTATGTGCTTTTCCACAAAAACAGGCATTTCCCATTGATCTTGGCTACATCAAAACAAATGATGTTGATGAGACGGACCAGAGAGGGACTACGGAATGCAATCATAAGCAGCATCAAAACATGTCTTCTAGTTTCATGTTACTGTACTGTACATCTTAATACATATAACAAGATTTAAAAAATATACATTCCACATAATTTGATTATTAAGGCCAACGCACGACAACATTCGATTGCAATGCACACGGCGTGCGATGCAATTTTGTTGCACCGCAAAATTCCATTTTCAACTCACACCATTGAAGTCTATGAGAAAATCATAAAACATCTCATCCCAATGCACACGGCGTGCGAGATTTTGTTGCACCACAACATTCCATTCTCAATTGTTACTTTATTGTTACGTAGTCGGACCAGGCAGGCTGATTACAATAGGCTCTACCAATATTGCTTGCCTTGCTTCCACAATTTCTACAAGATACAACTGGACATATTGTGATAAAATCTGTGGGTCCCCTGATTTAGGGGTATTGGTAAAATGTCAGGAGAGGGAGCGCACAAAACACACAGCCAGAAAGGTGTATTATAAAAGCCACTTTATTATTATGGGCGATGATCAGCCGGACATAGATTCGGAGGACGGCATAGTTCAATAAGTTAGAGCTGCTTTCCCTAATTACCATTACAAACAGTGTAGAAAAAAGGCACGCTCTATTGGAGCCAGTGGCGGCGCTAGGGGGTGGCTACTGGGGCTCAAGCCCCGGATGTTTTCTGAAAAGCCCCGAATGTTTTACTTTCAAAAAAAAAAAAAAAAAAATCGTGAGTAACGTGCAGTACCGGAGTCCAACAGAGAGGCAGCAGCTGCGCGACATTAGCCTGCGTACTGCGTAGCCTGCCCTGCCCTGAAGAAGAAGTGATCTCAATCAGTGCCTCTCAATCAGTGCCTGACTTTGTAAGCATGGATATCCGAAAGTTTTTTTCAAAAAAACAATCGCCAAGAACTGTTGCAGCAGCCGTATCAGCAGCTGACAACAATGACGTCACCAGCAGTGATGACATAGATGATGTTTCAGGTTTGTGAATCTTATTAGAAAGGTGACTGACTCACTGACACTACTTTTCCGGTTTGCTAATGCTAGCTGGCTATCATAACATAACGTTATGTTATAATGAAAATGAAACATAGCAAGGTACTGTTACGGTACATGGTAAGAAATCAAACAAAGGATAATACTTATACAAATAAAGTGAATAACAGGCTGATAGTCTTTGATATCTGCTCTGGTTGACTGAGTAACAAGTGAAAAATAATGATGTAACGTTAATGTTACAGCTAGTAAACATGGAGTAACCACATTAAGTATGCCCTTATGGTAGTATGTATGTATACAGAACATGACTCAAATCTATCCTAAGATGTAACGCTAACTAACTAAGTTTGTTTAATGTCCCAGGGGGGATTTGATTTCACAGTACTATACACAAGCCAACAATACATGTAATATATCGTCATATAACACAGGACAAGACTCTAAATACAATATAAGTGGTGAGCACAGAGTCTGCCCTGATATACATACTGTAACATAACTAGCCTCAGCCCATCAATTATGTAATTCTATACAAATATAAATGATGGTGACTGACGTGTGTGTGTGTGTGTGTGTGTGTGTGTGTGTGTGTGTGTGTGTGTTTACTGTCTATTTTGTAATACAGGTCAGCTGCTATCCAATACAGCTGCATCAGCCAGGCCACCAAGAAAAGATGTTTCAGGTGTGAATCTACAGGTGTAATGTTTGAGTATGTTTCTAGTCCTGCTCTATATGAAAAGTGTCATGAGATAACTTTTGTTGTGAATTTGAGCTATCATGAAATTGAAGTTGATTTGACTGTGAGGACTTTATTTTTGTCACACAGATGAGTCAGCTACATGTATGGAGGAGCAGCAAGGGACAGCAGAGCAACAAGGGACAGCAGGTGGATTGTCTGCTATTGATTTAGGGACAAAAGAAAGTGGCCCTAAGCAGGTGTGCCTCCCCCAGTACCCCTTCAGACAATTTGGTACCCAGCAGAGAGCATTTAATAAGAGCTGGTTCGAGCAATTTAAATGGCTGGAGTACTCTGTAGCCAGAAACTCTGCATTTTGCTTTCCATGTCAGCAGTTTGGAAGGCAGAATATTCGCACCCATAAAGATGCTCTCCTCAGTAGCTCTGGACTTGTTAACTGGAAAAGGGCTTTGGATTCCTTCCGTGAGCATGAGAAAACTGACCTCCACAAGTCAAGCATGACATGTTGGCAGAGCTTTAAAAGCACAGGAACTCATGGGGATGTGGTTGAGCTGCTGCATACTGCAGGGGCAGAAGAAATATTGGAGAGGCGCCAATACCTTCAGCGCATTGTGGGTGTAACCACATTTTTAGGGAAGCAAGGCATCCCATTCCGTGGGCATGATGAGCGGGAGGCTAGCCAGAATCCAGGCAACTTCCATGAATGCATGAAACTCCTCAAACAATTTGACCCATTTCTCCAAAAATATACACCTTCTAAAAATGCCACCTACCTCTCCCATACGTCCCAAAACGAAATGATTACCAGCATTGCACAAGAAATAACAGAAAATGTCACAAAAGAAATTACATCCTCCAAGATGTACTCTGTGATGGCAGATGAAGCCAGAGATCACCACACAGAGCAGCTGGCAGTCTGTGTTCGTTATGTCACAATGGAAGGTACCCCAAGAGAGGCTTTTCTTGGGCTACACAAGCTAGACAAATTTGATGCGAAGTCCATTGCAGATGGAATAGAGGCAGTGCTGCAGTCTCACAAACTAGGGGACCTCATGTGTGTTGCACAAACATATGATGGAGCAGCAGTGATGAGTGGAGCAGTGGGGGGTGTCCAGGCCCGCTTCAGAGAGCGACACCCTGAAGCAGTGTATGTACACTGTTATGCACATGAGCTCAACCTAGTCCTGTGCCACACATGCAAAGCCATACCGGAAGCTGCCGCATTCTTCGACCTTCTGGAAAACATGTATACAATTTTCAGCAAATCCCTTGTTAATCATAACAAGTTCATAGAAATACAGAACCAACTGGGATTAAAGCCATCTGAACTAGTGCAGCTCTCAACAACACGATGGGCAAGCCAGGTGAGGTCTGTAAAAGCTGTTGTGAACAACCTTCCTGCCATCCTTGCATGTCTCAGGACCATGAAGACAGCCACGGCCCAAGGGATCCTGTCAAATCTCTGCAAGCCGAAGACGGTCTACATGTTGTGTTGTGATGTTTGCCAAACTCCTCGGGATAACTGAAGGGCTTCACCGGTACCTGCAGGGGGAAAGTTTGGACTTGGGCAGAGCAGCGCAGTACAAGATGGCAATTGTTAAAACTTTGACAGATCTCCGCACAGACCCTGGGGCTGAAGATGTTTTCAAGAGCGCCATGACCATATGTGAGGAACATCACATTCAGCTACCTGTTGGTCCCAGGCAGAAACAAAAAAGATTGGATGGTTTTGTGGTGGAGTCAGCCTGTGGAGCAACCTCCAATCTGACCACCCCAGGTGATTTCAGAGGTCAGCTTTTTTATCCGTGCCTGGACAGGATGATACAGGAACTCACCCATCGGTTTTCAGATGTGGGAGCAGAGCTGATGTCAGGCATTCAAGCCTGCAACCCAACCTCAGCGACTTTTCTCTCCGATGCTCTCAAAAGCCTTGCTAGGCATTACAAAATAAACCTGAGGCCAGAAGAACTCCTGGTGGCTAGAAGTTTCTTCCAGATATCGCTGGAGAAAGAGAATAAATTCCCTGACATAGCCACTGTGTTCCAGAGTCTTGACAGAGACATGTTCCCAACCCTGAAGGCTGTCCTCCAAGTGGCCCTGACAATTCCAGTTAGCAGCTGCAGCTGTGAACGCTCCTTCAGCGCCTTACGCCGTCTGCACACATGGCTAAGGAGCACGATGGGCCAAGACAGGCTCAATGACCTGGCAATCATGTCAATTGAGAAGAACAACCTCGATGCCATAACACCTGACACAATTATTGACAGGTTTGCTCAATTAAAGCCACGTCGGCACAGCCTTATTTTGCCACCACAAGAAAAGTAGAAAAAAAAGATGGGGATGGGAGAGAGGGGTGGGGGGGATAGCAGTTGGAAAGGAGTGCAATGAAGAAATTGAAGAAGAAATGAGAAAACGTGAATGGATATAAGGTTGATGTTTAATAGTTTGTATAGTTATAGTTTGAAAGTCTGTATAATGAGTGAGGAAGAGAGAACACAGTGAGGAAAAGAATGGAGGAGATACAACTAGAGGAAGAGATGAAAACAGGGTGAGAAGAAAGGAGTGAAGAACACAGCAGTAAAAGACAGCAGAGGTGCCAGCCAGGATCACATGTAAGAGAATAAGATGCATTTCATGTTTGTTTTTTACATCTGAAGTTTATGAGGTGCCAGCCAGGATCACATGTACTGTAAGAGAATAAGATGCATTTTATTTTATTGTTTTACATGATATAGTTATTATATATATTATATATCATGATATGGTCAGTCTTAATACCCCTTTTGTTTTATATGTTCTTCTTTCAATGGATGTGAGGCATGTTCCCTGGATCAGTGATCTGAAATCACTTCAACCAGCTGCTGACTGTATTTGAGTGAGTTAAGGCATTAGTGTGGGGGACATGGCGCGTTCTGGCCTGCAGGGGGAGCTACGTGTGCTGACCTCCCTCTGTGCCCAGAACCACCACAATTAGTTTGCTTCATTAAAGGGTGTGAATGTATATGTGTTCTCCAGTGCCAGTCTCTTTTGTCCGCTTTAAGGTGGTGGTAAGTTGAAGGTTGAAGGCAATTTTTTCTGGCAATTTTTTTGAAGGCAAAATTAATGTTTTTTTTTTTGAAGGCAAAAAAATTTTTATGGCAAATTTTTCACATTATATTATCCCTCTGGGCTAAGCCCCGGATCTCCTACAATCCTAAATCCGCCCCTGATTGGAGCCACAGCACGCTCATAAAGCCACACATAGAAGCACGCTCATATCGAGCCACAGCATAACCATACGGGCCGACACGAGGCCATAGGACACCACACAACTCCACTACAAGGGGCGGTCAGCAAGACCGGGTGCTCACCACTACACGGCAGCGAATGTTCCTGCGTTCGCGCTACAATATTGTGCCTACATGCTCGATTGTTATTATTATGTAATATAGGCGTCTTGTATGTGAGATGGGCCGTGTAGCTATGTGGCATGACACAGGAATAAATCATGCATGCAGTAATTCGTAGATCTAGTAATGTGTATAGTGGCAGCTGTGGGCTAGGTGTAGTGGCTAGCTGATGGTGATGTTCATATATTGCCCTTGACTGTCAAACCGTTAAAATAGATGATTGCTCCATCCACAATTGAAGATGTCAGGTTGACTGGTTGACAAGTTATGAGCTTTTCGTCATCCATTTCATCCATTCAGGTTACCGGTAAATTACATACACGTAGGCCTACAGTAGATATTAATTTTGGGTTGCCAGATGGACAGTGGACCGTGGATATACAACGTGTGTACAATTTGGCTGGTCATTCAGTCGTGCTAGATTAGAAATCTGGCAACCCCGTGCCGCCAAAAACGATATCGTAGATCTTTGAGTAAACTAATATAATATATAGTATAGTATATATTATAAGTATAAATAACGTTACTTGCGATAGCCTTTTTGGCTGCACAGCTACAAAATACAAATAACAACAATGATAATACTTTTCTAGTAATATTTTATTCACATGTAAATATATGCCATCATGTTAAATAACGTAATACCCTCCCTAAAGCACGTATTTCATCAAAAACAACATATTCATAAGAATGCAGGTATGTGTAACGATGGTCAAACAGGCAAACTTCTTTCAACCAATTCTTTTTATTGATCTGCATGGAAGACATATAAAACACAAATCTTCCTCTGGTCTGCAACTCTTGTGAATCTATTCAGATGGCAGCCATATTCTGGTTGTCCCACCGTGTATGTATATTTCACATCAGGATAATTTGTTTACAGAAAGAACACAAATTTCCCTCAAACATTACAAATAACAATTACAACCAACATGTGGAGCAACATACCTGCATGGAAGACATATAAAACACAAATCTTCCTCTGGTCTGCAACTCTTGTGAATCTGCGCATTCAAAATAACATACAATAAATGTTCACAAACATACAATCCGTGGACGAAACTATACAGAAATCATCACAATATATGTAAAAACAAACAGCACAGTACTACACCAACATTTTCACCTTACATTACAAGATTCTCCACACAAATAATAAAATACGAGGAGCATTTTACATCGCGCACATACCTATTCAGATGGCAGCCATATTCTGGTACCACCGTAAGTATGGCAACAACAGAAGGACAAAAGAACGCGCAGACCTGCAGTACACCCAAACTCCAAAGGGGGCTCCAACAACAACCAGGGCTGCTCAAGCACGGCGAAACTCATCTACATTCACCACAACTAAACATACATTCCCAACTCTGTTACACCCACCTCCCCTGAATTTCGCCAACCTTGAGCAGCAACTATACATTTAAATACTACTTTTTACTTTTTACACTATTACATAGGGCCACCAAAGGACAGGACAGCCAACTTGAAAAGTATCCTATAAGGATGAAGTGGAAAGAGAGGTAAACTATCTCTCCAACCAACTACTGGCGGTAGGATGCGTTCTACACCCCACAAGACCCTTTTTTCACTGTGTATTACTAGCCTTCAAGAGGCCACAACCTCTTATAAAACAATCAGAATAACGAACAAACCTATATGTCATAGGATGTCAGTGTGCACAGTGTATACATGCACTGAACTGAGCTTCGGCTTATCTAACTGTGGAAAGCCTGGAACACTGACCTACAAACAGCTCGAATGTTTGACTTAGTGTCTTGGATAATGTATTGTCCTGACATAGTATAAATCAATCTGTCAACTGGTTTGATAAGGCGACCAAACTTGGACTTGACCTGTGTGACTGTACTAGGATGTTCACACTGTGTGGCAGAAGCTAGAGTGTCAGTACGCTGTGTGTCACTAGCATCATCTGTCTGATTTGTGTTACCAGAAACATCAGTACAATCATCAGCGCTAACCACAAATCTAGAATCAGAGTTAATGGACTGATCTACCATTTGCTCCTCAGCCATCTGCTCGGGGACCCTCTGAGGGGCAAACGAGACTGAAGACACTACAGTGTTAGTAGCCTCTGTCCGTGAGTGGTCAGGGAATGGTAACTGGGTGACCCACTCTAGGGTTCTTCCCTTGGGATCCGTGGGCTCTGGGACAGTCAAGGGAACATCCCTCTCCCGAACAGCTCTTCCCCCATACTCCATGTCTTCAACCTCCCCTCCCTCACTCCCAGGACAGGAATCCACTCTCTCCGACTCGAACCCGGTTCCTCTACTCACTTCCCCAGGCAAGGAATCCTGTTCCACTTCCGACACGGACATGTCACTTGATGTATGAACAGCAGACAGGGATGAAACTGGGTCAGAGATCACACTCGTATCATACACCGGCAGAAAGTTCACCAACATCAATAGATTACGGTGGACTACCTTCTCTCGTCCAGTGACAGTGTCTTGTATCCTATATGTGTGAGTCTCAGAGTTCCTATCCACCACAGTGTATACAGTAGACTCCCAACGGTCAGCCACCTTTCTCTTTCCTCTCTCTCTCTTGTTCGCCAACAGCACACGGTCTCCGACGTCAATGGTGGGCCCTTTCACTCGTCTGTTGTAGAGCTCTGTGTGACGGTGCTGTTCTTTTATGACATGTTCCTGGGCTATGACCATAGCTTCTCTCAGATCCTTCGTGAGAGACATCACATACTTGTCGTAGCTGACCACAGCTGGATCATTCAGGACTGTCCGGAAGAGTATATCGACAGGGAGACGAGGAGTACGCCCGAACATCAGATAGAAAGGTGCATAGCCAGTTGACTCATGCGCTGTGCTATTGTACATGAACGTCAGAGTTTGCAAACGCCTCGGCCAGTTGATTTATGCCTCTGGTTCAAGCGCTCGGATCATGTTACCGAGAGTTCTATTGAAACGTTCCACACTACCGTTACCCATCGGGTGATACGGGGTTGTGTGCTACTTTCTGACACCGGAGACTCTGAGCAGCTCACTCACTAGTTGACTCTCGAAGTTAGCTCCCTGGTCGCTATGGATACGTTCTGGGAACCCAAAGACGCAGAAGAACTTGTCCCATAGAACTCTCGCCACCTGTTTGGCTGACTGATCTTTGCAGGGGAATGCCTGGGCCATTCTTGTAAAATGGTCAGTAACAACTAACACATCAACTGACTTGTTCCTTGAGTCCTCCGCTGACCAGAAATCAATGCAAACCAGCTGAAGTGGCCTGGTTGATGTGATACTCTGCAAAGGCGCCCTCGCAGCAGGTTCAACAGTCTTACTGACAATACACCGCTGGCAGTTACGGACGTAGTCTCTTACGTCTCTGTCGAGGTTGAGCCAGAAGAACCTCTGTCTGGCCAAGCCAAGACTCCTGAACTGACCTTGATGGCCGGCATGGTCATGAACACCTCTCAGAACTTCAACTTTCTTAGACTCAGGAACCACATACTGGCGGCGTTTTGACTTCACGACTTGATCCCTCGAGACTCTGTAGAGTATCCCATTGCTCACAACAAGTTTCTCCCAGTGCTTCAGGTACCTCATGACTGTGACTGATTCCTTATCTCTCTCTCTCCTGGAGGGTCTCCGATGTCTCTCCACATAGTACAAGACTCGAGAGAGAGTCCTGTCTCTGAGCTGTTCATCCCGGAGTTCCTTCTCACTGTAAGCAGGAAGTGAGTCCTGACCACCTGGGACTAACTGAGGCAAATGGTGCAAGACTGCTACAGCGCGCGTTCTTGCTCCGACCTCCCACAGATCGTCATATGACTGTAGAACAACAGACACTTCATCCATCTCCATAGACTGAGCGTGGACATGCAGAGGTGATGGGACACTTTGAGCGTAACTCTCTGCCTGGCGTGGAGTGTCACCACTATCATTGGACGACCGGAAGGCGTCCTGTACAGAAGCACTCGACACATCCTGGACTTCGGAGAGGAGATTCTTGTAGGGCTCTTCAAGTAATCTGTGACTGACTCTCTGCTTGACGAAAGGCACACGACTCAAGGCATCAGCGACAACATTCTGTGGGCCTGGCACGTACTTGATGTCGAAGTTATAGCTCGCTAACTTAGCCACCCATCGTTGCTCACAGCAGTCCAGCTTGGGCTTCGTCATGATATGAGTCAATGGATTATTGTCCGTCCAAACAGTGAAATCCTGCCCCTTCAACCAATGGCTGAACTTGTCACAGACACTCCACTTCAAGGCTAGGAATTCCAATCGATGGGCTGGGTAGTTTCTCTGAGACTGAGAGAGGGACTTGCTGGCGAATGCGATTGGCCTCGCTCGGTCTTCACCCTCTTGGATCTGCGACAGGACAGCACCGATGCCATCAAGGGACGCGTCCGTTGACAGCATGAAGGGACGGCTGAAGTCAGGGTGAGCCAGGACAGCCGTCTCAACCAGTGCCGTTTTCAGCTTCTGGAAAGCCTGCTCCGTTTCGGGGGTCCAGTCAGTAACATTCAACTTCCTGCTTTGGGACCTTTGTTTGGACTGTTTCTCCTTCCCTTTTCTCTTCTGGCCCGTCAACAGAGAGAAGAGAGGCTTTGCAATAGCGGAGAAGCTAGGCACAAAGTGCTGGTAATAATTGATCATCACCAAGAAAGATCTGATTCGTTTCTGTGAGGGGGTTACACCGTCCGCTTCCATCAGGTCAGCACTTGTCATCTTTGCGATGCTCTCAACTTTGCTGCGATCAGTCAACACACCGTTGTCATTAATTATGTGGCCGAGGAATTTGACGGATTTCCGGAGAAAAAAACACTTCTTGGGGGCCAATTTCAGGTTATGACCACGCAGTCTACTGAACACCATCTCCAAGCGTTCCAGAGCTGTCCTCTCATCAGGGGCGTACACCAATAAATCATCCAGATAAACCAGTAAGCTCAGATAGTTCTGGTCTCCGAAAATGCTAGTCATCATACGCATGAAGCTCCCAGGACTATTACAGAGGCCCTGCGGGAGGCGATTATACTCATACAAGCCCATAGGTGTTGTAAAGGCAGAGTACTTTCTGTCATCCTCGTGTAGTGGCATGTTATAAAACCCTGAGGTTAGATCCATAGTACTAAACAAGGAGTTACCTCCAAGTGCAGCTAAGCAGTCGGCCTGGTGAGGGAGAGGGTGAGCATCTCCCAGGGTCCTCTTGTTCAGCCAGCGAAAGTCTGTACAGATACGGAGATCTCCGTTCTTTTTCCATACAAGAACCAACGGAGATGCATATTCACTGGTTGACTTCCTGATTATATCTTTCTCCTCCATCTCACTCAGTACTTGGCGCAACTTCTGATACTGACTGGGGGGCACTCGTCTGAATGGGAGCCGGAATGGCCTGTGATCTGAGAGGTGAATGCGATGTATGAAGCCCTTTGCCTCTCCACAATCCAGGTGATGGCGTGAGAAGATGTCCTCGTAGCGCACAACCAGGTCAGCCATCTTGCTTCTACACTGTTCAGACACGTCACAGGAGTGTATGTCGAGCCCACTCAATCCCATGTACTTCAGTTCCTCATCAACAGTGCGGGCCGCATTTTCACTGGACGGGGTTACTTGACAGCAACTGAGTAGTGGGACCTCAGCAGGTCCGGTCTCATCCATGTCCTCGAGCGCAATGCAGGAGAAGACGTCGGCCAATTTAGCATTGCGTCTTACCAAGACGGGCCTGTCGGACGAGTTGATCAGCTTCAATGGAACCCATCCGTCTCCCCCACAAAGGAGTAACAACTCTGGCCACCAGAACCCCTCTTGGAGCTGAGCGACACGATGTGGGCTCTGTCGTCACAGCGCTACCAGGAGACACAATAGTGGACTTGGGTAGCTTGCCCCACATCAGGTACTCCCGACCAGGCTCAAGACACACGGCTGAGTTGCACCTGACTGTGCCTATCTTGTCAGGTATGACGTCACCTCGCCAACGGTTCAGACCAGCGAGCATCGAGAGAAACTGTTCAGATTCTGGATCGCCAGCAGGACAGGGCGTAGACACAGCCTTCCAGTAGCCATCACATTGCTTATACTGCCGGAGGATATATTTAATAACATTGGTGCCTAGTATCAACTCATCATGCTGGCCTTCAACTACCAGAGTGGGAACCATAATCCTACAGCCATACACCTCCATTTCCACGTTGAAAGCTGACTCAGGCTTGACACGGCGACCACCACAGCCAACAAGCACCACATTTGAACTGAACTGGTTATGTTCTGTAGCAACTCCAACCTCTCTAAGCTTTCCCTCTGCCGTCTTACTCATTGTACAAGCCATAGACCCACTGTCTAGCATAGCATTCAGAGTCACTGTATTACCAACTGTCACAGGTGTGTAGAAAAGGCTGTCACTACCACTAATTGTATGTGTATTCTGATAAACAATATCTTCAGAGTTATCACTTGAGCTTTTGAGAGCTATATACACTGTCTCAGCACTAGATTCGTCCTCACAATGGGAGTTTACTTGGCGACCTATACTTTCTCCCTCTGAATACAGGCCACCTAGTTTCCCTGAGGCTGAGGTGCTCGGGACGACCTGGTGGGACACTCAACTTTTGTGTGACCTGGGGCTAAACAGACAAAGCACAGCTTCTCTGACATGCAGTGTGAGATGGTAGTGTGTCTACTGTCATCACAGACTCGGCAGGCCTTCTCACGGGCGCCACCCTGGTATCTTCCGCCACGAGGAGCACTGTCACGCTGCTGCACTTTCCCCATCATCTGCTCCAGCCTCTCCATAATGCGAGCAAGAATCCTGTCTTCAGATTGCTGAGTGTTCTGGGCCACAGCAGTCGCGGAGGAGGGGCACGGAAGCTGGCCTAAAGCATGGTCCTGGGAAGGAATGAGGGTAGAAGGCGGACACTGTGTGTGGTACACTGGACTATGGGCAGGAGCAGGGGGGTACTGGGTGGAACACTGCTCAGACACAGACTGAATCGAAGGCTCTGGATGAGACTGCACAGTGTGGAGGGCGGTGGCATGGCTCTTCAAAGGCACAGAACTATCGGTCCTGCCAGAGGCTCTCAGCTCTCTCTGATAATTATCAATCTTCAACTGTATGTCTCGTGAGCTCCACTCCTCAATAGCCTTGCATTCCAGAATACGGGATAGTCCAGAGTCCGGGCAATGCCTGACAAACATCCGTGCTACCTCTTCACCCATGTTCTCCATCCTCCTACCTTGTCTGCGAAGGCCCTCACCAGCTACATCAGCTGCTTTGTTGATCCTCAACCAGTAGTCTACAGGGTTCTCATTGGGTCTGGGTAGAGTGGCATAGAAATCTGACAACGGGAGGCATGATGACACATCACTGAAGTACTTGAGAAGGATATCATAGATGAGATCAGGGTTCTGCTTCACATCAAGTGTCTGATCGCTACGCAAACCAACCCTCACGACATCCTTTGCCTTACCCATCAGCCTTGCCAGTATCTCCTCAGCCTGTTCATGCATTGGACATTTCTGCTTTCTCAGATAAGCTTTAGACATGTCAATCCAGTCCTGGACTGAACACTTATCAGAACTATCACCTCGGAACATTGGTGGTTCCCTGTCTGATTTTACATTCACAGTAACGCGCGGAACCTCCTGTCTAACAACATTAGGATCAGTTACAGAATCTGGAGGCGATGTGCAGTTGAGGTGTGCACTGCTCATACTACTTGAGTGAACTACACCAGCTGAAATTAACTTGGTTACAATGGACTCGCCAATCTGAGCACCTAGCTGACCCATCATGTCTGAAAGGTGATGAAGAGCTTCAGTGTCATTAACACTGGGTGTGGATGTGGGAGGAGCCTCCCCTGTAAACTGCCCGACAGAAGCACAACCTGGGTCCTGACTTGACCCTGTGCCTCTACCACTGTCAGTAAACAACTGGGAACACCCCACCTCCCTACTATTCAACCCACCGATGACAGCACTGTCAGAAAAGCTCTGACATGCCCCCCATGCACCCCTCCCCATAGGCAACACTGGACTGGCAAAAATCTCATCATTAAAACCTGGCCTCTGAGCCATAGTGGTACAGACTTGTGTTGTGTAATATTACTGAATGAAAAATAAATAAATAATAATAATAATGTTTAAAAAAAATATAAAGTTACAGCAGGACATAAAAAACAAAACAATCAAAGCACTTTTTAAACTGATGTAATCACAGACCTCAGACTGAATGACCATTTACTATAATACTCTGACCACACTTGATCTATCACACTAAGACCTGGCATCCACGCAGCATCCACGGAGATCGGCGTTCAGCTGATCTTGAGATCGACGTGTCACGGCACCAGTGTAACGATGGTCAAACAGGCAAACTTCTTTCAACCAATTATTTTTATTGATCTGCATGGAAGACATATAAAACACAAATCTTCCTCTGGTCTGCAACTCTTGTGAATCTATTCAGATGGCAGCCATATTCTGGTTGTCCCACCGTGTATGTATATTTCACATCAGGATAATTTGTTTACAGAAAGAACACAAATTTCCCTCAAACATTACAAATAACAATTACAACCAACATGTGGAGCAACATACCTGCATGGAAGACATATAAAACACAAATCTTCCTCTGGTCTGCAACTCTTGTGAATCTGCGCATTCAAAATAACATACAATAAATGTTCACAAACATACAATCCGTGGACGAAACTATACAGAAATCATCACAATATATGTAAAAACAAACAGCACAGTACTAAACCAACATTTTCACCTTACATTACAAGATTCTCCACACAAATAATAAAATACGAGGAGCATTTTACATCGCGCACATACCTATTCAGATGGCAGCCATATTCTGGTACCACCGTAACTATGGCAACAACAGAAGGACAAAAGAACGCGCAGACCTGCAGTACACCCAAACTCCAAAGGGGGCTCCAACAACAACCAGGGCTGCTCAAGCACGGCGAAACTCATCTACATTCACCACAACTAAACATACATTCCCAACTCTGTTACATATGCAAAGTTATAGATAAATTCACTGAAAAAGCTTAATGTCAAGCCCTGACAACACTATATTTGTACTTTGAAATTGCATGTATGTATTATGTATGTTACACTAATGTTTTTCAAACTACTGTTACAATTAATTTGGTTCCGTTTGTATTAGAAACTGTTATTAAACAGTTTATAAGAGTACAGTAACGTAATAGACTAGTGTTTCGATGCTAGCTCCGAAATGTTAGCTAGCCAGCTAGCCACCTCTTTGTTTGTGAGCCAGGGCCAGCCAGGTAGAAACAAACAACTGTTACAATTAATTTGGTTCCGTTTGTATTGGAAGCTGTTATTAAACAGTTTATAACAGTACAGTACCCTAATAGACTAGTGTGTTGATGCTAGCTCCGAAATGTCTCCGCTCCGCCTCCAATCTCTCCCAGATCCACGTCAAACTCCTGTCTGTTCAACCTGAAGTCAGTTGTCTGGAGCGGTCCTCCTGTACACTACAGCCTCAACTGTTGACCAAGTTGAACTCTCCTTTCATTGTGAGACTGCAGAATTTCTTTCAGAAAAAAAGGAGACAGTCAAAAATGTATGCTCCAGTCTCTCTCCCCGTTATGAGTGACTCAATTAATTTAGAATTTTGAAGTTTTCCCAATTGTCCCATTGTGATGCAATAATCCGTCGCACCACACACTTTTACAACATTTGCAAAATTTGACAGTGCGACAAAAACGCTGTGTGCATTGGCCATAGCGGTATTGAGATAATATAGAGATATTGAGATATTGAAAGTACTGGGATTCATCTTAATTATGTATTTTCCTTGTAGGGTTACAGTTTTGGATATACTGCCAACGCTGAGGTAGGTGTGGGATGCATTAAATGCTAATCAAATTTTGGTGGAACAACAGTCACAGTCACTTTCTGTAAGATTTCCCAAACATCAATACCTATGTTGTGTGTGCGTGTGCATATACCTGTACTCACTTCATATTATCTAATATTCCGCTGACGTGAGTTCAGCAGCTCCTGACACCATGTTTGTGTATGGTATGATGCAGCAATGATGACAGAGACGTGTATCAAGTTCAGCCATGTAATATCAAAGTGAAGGGAACAGGCACCTACACACGGGTCATGCAGAAACAACCAAACAAGTCGATAGCCGATGGCATCGATCTAAGTAGACCCGTAACACATATGTGCATGTGTGTTTATGTAACAGGGAGACTGAGGACCTGGACCTGAACATCCAGTGTGAGGCCTTTGAGGATTCCATGGCCGAGGATGAGGAGGAGATGGAGAGGGTGTACAGAGGCATCGACATGAGCAGTCACCAGGAGGTCTTCACCTCCCTCCTCACCAAAGTAAGCACTGGGGTAGAACTGATAGACCAGTTGATGTGCAACAGTTCAAATTGATTGAAGAAGTGTCATTCTTTTCAATATATTTATCTATATGCAACTTTCTGCAGCCTTGTACAATCTCTGTAACTCTTAGAATTCATCTCTTAGGATTAAAGGAGTACTTTACAAAACTATAATCATTAAATCACTTTTCCAGGTGGTCAATATAAGCTTGTCATTAGGATATCTAACTACCCACTTCCTCCACCTCTTCCTTTGTGTTGTCCTCTGCCTCCCTTAGTCCGGGTAATAATGTGAAAAAAATCATTACATTTTTCATAAAAGCATGAAACTTGGTACACTTGTACAGTTTGGGGTCCTGAACATTTTCAGACGTGGAGCCCTCGCAAAAAAAGTTCCTTTCCTCCATAGCCGAATTGAGTATTTTGCTTCCAAACATGATAACACCGAACAGATGATGTCTACCACTATGTTTTGAAGGTCAAGGATTATAATGGTACCATATACAACATCATAAAGTGTTCTGGTGAATAGTTAATGGTGAAATCAGTGACGTTCTGAGAATGATTTAAAATGAAATCGCAATATCTGAGAATATGCATATTCAATTTTCAAGTTTTACAAGTGTACCAAGTTTCGTGCTTTTATGAAAAAGTGAACGATTACCCTAAAATGTTGCACATATTAACCTCACTAGTAAGGCGGAATACCTCCCTCTGTCCCTTATCAGGTGAGCAGCTCCCCAGCCTCTGTCCAGCTGCTGTCCATCCTGCAGGCTCTGCTGCTGGTGGCTCCAGGACGGGGAGACGTGTGGCTGACCCTGGAGGCCCTGGCTGACCGTGCCACTCTGCTGGCCCACGACTGTGAGTCTCCAACAGGGATTACTTTTCTCTCAGGGATATTACCATTACGTATTATTTCTCGTTATCAATGATGGACTGTGGGTGGGAAACACCTGTGGGTATATCAAGCTGTGTAGGAGCTGATGGAGATTCGCGTTTTGGCTCCCTATTCTCTACGTTTTTGTTACTGTTTATATATTATTATTATTTTTTTGTTGTAATGCTGTTATTCATGTCTAATCTGAACCAGCTCACCCGATCACTTCAATCGGTAATGTGTATTGTCTATGTTCATGTCTAGAAAATCAATAAAAAGAATTACCGTAAGAAAGAAAGAAAGAGTCTCCACCAGGGGGAAGAATTAGATTTTATTAGGATCCCCATTAGCTGATGCAAAAACATCAGCTACTCTTCTTGCGGTCCACACAAAACCTTATACAAAAAAGAAGAAACCATCAACACACAAAAGAACAAATAACAAAAATAAAATATTTGTTATATTTAAATATAAAATATAAAAAAGATTATATTTTTAATAATAAAATAATGAGTCAGCAATGCGCATTAAGATATAATGTGAACGAACATGAGGTGTTGCTCAAACTAGCTTTATTCTGGGTTTTATAGATATGACCTGGAAGAGAGTTCCATACAACTGTAGCTTTATACAGCACTGCACGTTGTTTCGAATTTGTTTTGGAATTGTGTAGTTACCACTGGTGGCATGTCTGGTGGGGTATGTGTGTGCATCAGAGCTATTACAAACAGTCTGGGGGTTTCAGTACATTCATATTTTTTTTTACAAACGAAAGAAGTGATGATTTTTAAAGGAAAAGGGCTGGCCCAGGAGAGGTCTAGGATTCAGATATTGAGATCTCACTCCAGGAGAGATCTGTGTTTCAGTGATTGGTTCATTGATGGCACCTGGTAAATCACACACACACTCACACACACACACACACACACACACACACACACACATCACAATAAGATTGCAAAGTTAATCTCTTACAAGGTGTTAGTGTTAGAGATGGAAATTCAGCCCTAATAAGGTCAATTGATTGACTTTTAGTGTGTGTGTGTGTGTGTGTCTTTGCGTGTGTGTCCTGCAGCACAAATGGACTCCGCTGAATGTTTGATGGAGCGCCTGCTCTCTTCCATGAGACAACAGATCTCAGCCAGTCCCAAGACCAAGACCACCAACAGGGCAATCCAGACAGACTTGCTCGGCAGCACAACCAACCAATCAGACATGGCTTCCGTAACTCCCCCTCCTCCCCCTCCACTTCCTGCTGCTACCCCAAACCCTCCTCCTCCCCCACCCCCACCCCTGCCAGGCACCACTTATGGTGCACCACTTCTGGCACACTTTTGGTGCGCCACCCCTGGTGCACCCCCACCACCTCCTCCTTTACCTGGGATGCCACCTCCTCCTCCACCACCACCTCTACCAGGGATGGGGCAGGGAGGTCCACCTCCTCCCCCTCCCCTGCCTGGTATGGGCCCCCCACCTCCCCCTCCCCTGCCTGGTATGGGCCCCCCTCCCCCACCACCCCCTCCCCCAGGTATTGGAGGAGGTATTATTGTGCCCCAGAACGTGCAGTTCTTGGGGGCATCCTACTACGCTCCTCTCCCCAAGGCCAGCCGCTGTCCCACACTGCGCATGAAGAAGCTCAACTGGCAGAAGCTGCCCTCCAGAGTGGTGTCTGGTAAGAGGAGCCATCCGCCTTTGAATTAATTCTGCAAATACTTAATAATACATTTTAGAACCCTCAATGTTGATTCAGTGATGGAAGCATTTTAGGGAATGCAGTTGCAGTATGAGTTGGGACAGTTTAAGCTTTGATTTCTGAGTTTAAGCTTTGATTTCTCCTAGTTTATATAAATTAAAATGTGCGTGTTTGTGATGTTTTTTTTAAAAAACTGAAGGATATTTAGAATATTTCTCCTGTTATGTGTATTTGTGTTTGCAGTGTATTTACTACTTTTTTTCTGGTCCCCATCTCCCCCCTTTTTCAAAATCTCTCTCTCTCTCTCTCTCTCTCTCTCTCTCACACACTCACGCACTCACACACCCACACACCCACACCCACACACCCACACCCACACCCACACACCCACACCCACACCCACACACCCACACACACACACACACACACCCACACACACACACACACACACACACACACACACACACACACACACACACACACACACACACACACAGAAAGCCAATCCATGTGGTCGTCAGTGCAGTCTGATTCCCTGGAACCTGACTACTCCAGCATTGAGGAGCTCTTCTGTCTGCCAGTGACTGACTCAAAGGCCAAAAGTACCAACACTACGGTCAAACGAGAGCCCAAAGAGGTGAATAGTCATCCTGTGTTACGCCAACTTACTAGTTTTTAGTTTTAAGCTAAATTAATTGATCTATGTGGTTTAAAGTGGTATTTTTCTCACCTAGCTGAGAGTTTGTCATTTTTTTGGCAAGAAGAAATTGGGCTCTACAACTCACATTTAACAGAATGAATGACATTAAATTAATTCCTAGATTCACCCGATCCACCACTATTGTGTAACACCCACTAGGGTTTTTATCATCTCTTAAATATCCAGAAAGTGATAATCTTGGTCATCCTTTGTCTTTTCCTCTCCACAGATATCCTTCATTGATGCCACGAAAAATCAAAATTTGAACATATTCTTGAAGCAGTTCAGATGGTGAGTTTTGGTCAGGGACGCGGGAAGGGGGGTGCTGAGGGTGCTGCAGCACCCCCTAGCGGCAGGCAGAAGGAGCTCCTCCTGCCTGAATTTAAAAAATAAAAATATTATTCAAACAATAATTTAAAACAATATAATAACTATTGTTGCTTTTGGGAATAAAAATAAATGTGTTTTTTGTAATAAATGTAAAAATGTGTTTGTTAGTTTTAATGTTAGTGATCACATGGTCATATCTTGCTAGGGAATCTCTGAGTTCTTTAGCAAAAATGCTAAATCAGCCAGAACAATTGAAGTGGAGTTGGAAGAAGATGCTGAGCTTAACAACACTCCCATTAATGCTCTACTGTCGGACGTTGTTGAGAAAGAGCAACAGACGGCCAGAAACGTATTAGAACTGATATTCAGATCCATCCGATTCTTCGGCAGCGAAGGGCTTCCGTTAAGAGGCAATAACAATCGACATGGAGTGCTGTCTGTAATAATGGTCAACATCATGTTTGTGGACATTGTGGGACACTATGAGCTGAGTGGAAATTACTGTAAATTCCAACACATTGTTGGTAACATATTTAACGTTACGTCTTTGTAGTGTGTGGGTGCGTGCGTGCTTAACTATTATTGCCCGTGCATTGGGGCCCGTCGTTATGCCACTGTGTGCGTGTGAGCGAACGAGCAATCAGCGAGAGGGAGGGAGGGAGAGAAATCGTTATAATTTTTTCCCTGGCAATTTTTTTCCCTGTAGCGTATATAGACAGCACCTCAGCACCCCCAGTCAAAATACCTTCCCGCGTGCCTGGTTTTGGTTTGTGTTTTTCCAACTCCAGGCCGAAGGGTATATCTTGGTCTAAAGTAGCTTTGTATCGTTGTACCCTTTCCTGGATCTGCACTGAGTTGAAACTGAACTGGACATCTGAAAGCATATTCTTTGAAGGCATCCACATTGCATTCTACCATCCCTCAAATGGCTTTACTTGATGACTCACCTCCTTCTCAAGACATTGGGTGTGAAGGTCAGAGGAGAGGATGCTAGGATAGAAGACGTGAGGAGTCAAGGGGAAGAGATATGAAGTTGCTTTTTCAGCACAGTAAACAGGAGACTGTCAAAGAAGCCACTTTAGACTACTGAGATGCACCTTGTTATAATCAAAATCAGAATCGGTTCTTTTGATTGACTGCTCCAAGGAAGAGGAGAGATGTTTTCTGTTGCACAAGTGGAAGTTTATTGAAGATTACACATAGAGTACAAAGTAGTACTGCAGCAGCTGGACCCAACCCTGAGGCGATCTCAGAGGAAAGGTCTCTCCAAGTGTTCAAATCATTACATATATATTTTCATGAAACTCAGAGTCCTTCCCCTTTTGGCCCCTATGATGTAATAGCTGAAGATTAGAATGTTCTAAAACTATGAATTTAGTGTTGTCTTGTGTTAGACGTGAGAGTTTCTTATCGTTCTTACAACACCTAGATTCATGGCCATCAGATCCCAGTTCCCAGACAGTAACTTACAATGGGTCGTATGTGTTCTTAGGATACAATACTGATAATGTGCATATTAAAACAGGACAACTGATAAGATATGTAACATCATGACTAAGCAGCTGGTGCTAGAGAATGAACGATAGGACCTTTGAAAAATATATATCCTAACAACCTCAAGATATCAGTGTCAAACTAAGAAATTCATTGCCTACTTCTCCTGTTTCCCTCCCAGCTCACATAAAGACTTTGTAGCTATGATCCAAAATGGGGACCGTTCCAAGTTTGACGTCGAGGTGCTGAAACAGATGCAGACGTTACTGCTTACTGCCGGAAAAACATGAGGTGTGGATCACACAGCAACCCCTGCCAGGTTCAATTGGTTTAGCCCAAGTGGCCACACTATTTTTTAAATGTGTATTTCTAGTAATCATTTGCATGTAAGCTTGGGATAGAATTGCCATTCCAGTGTTTACTGCTAAACTCTTAAACTACTTTTCCACCTCTCAGATTGAGAACCTCAAGTCATACCAAGGGGAGATAGAGAAGCTGGCCGGTGTGGATCGGTTCTACCTCGAGCTCCTATCAGTTTCAGGGTATACTGTGATGCTCCATTTTTTGTGGGCCAGTCCCACTCTTTATATTTTATATTAGATAGAGAGAGTGAAGAAAGACAGGAAAGTAAGGAGTATGTCAACAGGGCATGGGCCAGATTCAAACCCATGCTGACTCATGCTGAAGGCCATGGTGCTAGACCACTGGAACACCGACTTGCCAAACATGTTTAACATGAAATCTTTGGAGTGGTTAAAATTAGTTCTAATGACTTCAACCTAATTGTATGTAAACTTCTGACTTCAACTGTAGCCACTGATTAATGAGCTTAGTTTAACTTTCTTACCACATCATCTGCACCTTTAATCACAATCAAGGAATTAGATTTCTTGTATTATTTTTTATTATTATTACGAAAAAACATCACTGCTGGCTAAATTAACCCACCTGCAACTTTATTGTGCATATTTACCCTGGTTGTGTGTTTTACCTTAGCTACACCATGAGGATCGAGTGCATGCTTCTCTGTGAGGAGACCGCTTCTGTGTTAAAGATGCTGCAACCCAAAGCTGAGCTGCTGGACGCAGCCTGTGAGAGTAAGTTCTGATTACCTGCCCATTAAGAAAGAAGAGGCCCGCACACAGTAAATACAGTAGGGGAAATACAGCACATCAACAATTTTTAAATTCACCATATTAGATTATTTCCATTGCAGCTATTCACATGAAATTTAGTCCAGACATTCGTATAAACGCAATAAAACTACTCAGGTAAACCAATTGTAAGAAGTCTGTTGTCTGTTGAAGTTGAAACATTGTTTGTGGTGCAGATGGGAGCATATGTTTACCAAGTGAGAGTGTTCTTTCTGTGTCTGGATTCTTTTTGAGAATCAAAATGTGTGCTGCCACCTTGTAGTGGTGGGGGGGCTTAGGGGGACCCTCACCCGAGGGCTCTATCGTCCTTGGGTGGGGCAAACCTGACTAAGAGCAGCACATGGCCCTCCAGAAGTGGGGGTTGCGCGTGGGGCCAACCACTCCACAGCACAAAAAGTTAAACTGGTTACGGAAACATTAACGACAAAACGAAAACACCACGGCTTGGGGAAAGAGGGGCTTCCACAGAGGAGGTATATGACGCCGGACAGCCAAAGCCGAAGGGACGCTGTAAGGCCGACCCCCCTGCTAACCCCCAGGACCATCACCAAGATCGCTACATGGAACATCAGGACCATGTTCGAGACCGGGAGGACAGTCCAGGTAGCACAGGAGATGAGGACCTATGGCATCCCTCTCCTGGGACTGAGTGAGACGAGGTGGCTGCAAGCGGGGCAGAAAAAGCTAACATCAGGGGAGATGGTGCTCTACTCAGGACACGCAGAAGAGGGAGCACACCACACAGAAGGAGTGGCCCTCATGCTGGCTCCAGAAGCTCAGCGCTCTCTAATCGGCTGGGAACCAGTGAGCCCAAGAATAATCACTGCTCAGTTTGCCACCCAGAGAGAGAACATCAAGCTAAATGTCATCCAGTGCTATGCTCCAACCAATGAAGGCACAGAGGAAAACAAAGACAACTTCTATGACCAGTTACAGGGTGTCTTGGACAGACAGAGAGGGGGCGATGTCACTGTTCTCATGGGAGACTTCAATGCCAAGATCGGAGCTGACAACACTGGGTATGAAGATATCATGGGAGCACATGGGCTGGGCCAGATGAACGAAAATGGAGAAAGGTTCGCAGACCTCTGTTCCATAAACCAGCTGGTCATAGGAGGCAGCAGATTCCCACACAAACGAATCCACAAGGCCACATGGATTTCCCCTGACAAGGTAACAGAAAACCAAATAGACCACATATTATGTATCAGTCGAAGGTTCAGAGGGTCATGCCAAGATGTGCGAGTGAAGAGGGGAGCAGATGTATCATCAGACCACCACCTCCTTCTGATGACTGCAAAACTCAGTCTGAAAAGACACCACAACACCAGCAACACAACAGCAAGGTATGACCTGGAACTTCTTAGGAACAGGGAAGTTGAGAAAAGTTTCCAGATAAGCCTCAAGAACAGATTCCAGATACTGCAGGACGAAGGAATGGAGGGAAAGGGAGATGTGGAGACCCGGTGGCAGCAGTCAAAGAAGATCTGGCTGGACACATGCGAGGAGGTCCTTGGGAGGAGGAAGACAAAACACCAGGACTGGGTCTCGGCCGAAACACTGCTGAAGCTGAAGGAGAGGAAAGGGAAAAAGGAAAGGATGAACATAGGTAAGACAAGAGCAGCGAAGGGAAAGGCACATGAAGCTTACAGCAAGACGAATAAGGAGGTGAAGAGGGGTTTCAGGAAGGACAGAAAGGCCCACATGGACAGTTTGGCCTCACAGGCCGAAACGGCAGCAGCACAGGGGAATATGAGGGACCTATACAGTATCACCAGACAGCTAGCAGGGAAGTTCCACCAGTCTGGTAAGCCAGTGAAGGACAAGCAGGGCAAACCAATTTCCAGCATTCAGGATCAGCGGGGAAGATGGGCAGAGCACTTCAAAGAAGTTCTTAATCAACCAAACCCAGTAGTAAGGCCAGACATACCACCAGCAGATACACCTCTACCAATAAATTGTGAGAAACCCAGCAGGGCAGAGATCAGACAGGCTATCAGGGCTCTGAAGTCAGGAAAGGCTGCAGGGCCGGATGGAATACCAGCAGAAGCAATCAAGGCTGACATCGCAACCACCACGGAGATGCTCCACAGCCTCTTCGCAACAATCTGGGAGGAGGAGAGGGTGCCGGAAAACTGGAAGGAAGGAGTTATTATCAAAATTCCAAAGAAAGGAGACCTAACCTGCTGCAACAACTACAGGGGAATCATGCTTCTTTCAGTACCAGGCAAAGTCCTGAACAGAGTGTTACTGGAGAGAATGAGAACTGCAGTTGATCCCCTACTTCGAGACCAGCAGGCAGGTTTTCGGAGTAACAGATCCTGTGCCGACCAGATTGCCACACTACGCATCATAGTGGAACAATCTATAGAGTGGAACTCCTCCCTATTCATAAATTTCATAGATTACGAAAAGGCCTTTGATAGCGTGGACAGAGAGACACTGTGGAAACTAATGAGGCACTACGGAGTCCCTGAGAAGATCATCTCCCTGGTCCAGAACACCTACCAGGGAATGACTTGCAGGGTCTTACATGCAGGCCAGACGTCAGACAGTTTCGAGGTCAAGACCGGAGTGCGACAGGGATGTCTACTGTCACCCTTCTTGTTCCTCCTGGTCATAGACTGGATAATGAAGACCATCACAGCGGGCAAGAAGGAAGGCATACAGTGGACCCTCTGGTCACAGCTTGATGACCTTAATTTTGCTGACGACCTGGCACTCCTGTCACATAGCTATAACCACATGCAGGACAAGACCACCCAGCTTTCAATCACATCCCTTGCAGCAGGCCTCAGGATGAACAAGGAAAATACCAAACTGATGAGGATTAACACCCCGAACACCACCCCCGTCATCATAAACGACAGACCCATCAGAGAAGTCGACTCCTTCACCTACCTTGGCAGCGTCATTGACAAGCAGGGTGGCACAGACAGTGATGTCACTGCTAGGGTAGGCAAAGCCAGAGCAGCCTTTATCATCCTGAAGAACATCTGGGCCTCAAGGGAAATAGTTACTCCAACGAAGGTGCGCATCTTTAACTCTAATGTCAAAAGTGTCCTTCTCTATGGCTCAGAAACATGGAGAATGACAAAGAAAACATTGCAGAAAATCCAGACTTTCATCAACATCTGTCTGAGGCGCATCTTCAAAATCAGGTGGCCAGATAAAATCAGTAATAAGGAACTATGGCAGAGAGGGAGCCAGGAGCCAGTAGAGAGCCAGATCAGGAGACGGAAGTGGGGATGGATTGGTCACACCCTGCGCAAACCAGCAGCTACCATCACACGACAGGCCCTGACATGGAACCCACAGGGAAAGCGGAAAAGAGGAAGGCCCAGAAACAGCTGGAGGTGGGACTCTGAGGCGGAGTTGAAGAGGCAGGGTACCAGCTGGGGAGAGGTGGAAAAGAAAGCCCAGAGCCGTGATGGATGGAGAAGAGTCGTTGATGGCCTTTGCTCTGCAAGAGATTCAACGGCATAAGTAAGTAAGTCATTCTTTTTGAACAAATACCTGTTCACCAATTTTTTTTAGGATTTGCATATCATCTTTCTATGCTCATGTTATTAGCTGCCAAGTGACCACCCCCATCCTCCCTAATTACAGAGTACATACTGTACACAGTAATGTTTTCGCTAGCTCTGTGAATATGATGATAGGATATTTCCATCTTCAGGTTTGACGGAGAGCACTCGCCTTCCAAGTTTCTGCAAGCTCATACTTGACATTGGAAACTTCCTCAACTATGTAAGGGCCTGACAACACTCTGCACGCACATGCGCGCACACACACACACACACACACACACACACACACACACACACAAATACAAACACTACCACAAACTGTATGAATTCATGTTTTCACAACTTGGAAAGAGATTTAAGCACTGAATTCGTTATTTTGCCCATAGGGGAGTCACATAGGCAATGCAGATGGCTTCAAGATCAGCACCTTGCTGAAGCTCACAGAAACCAAAGCCAACAAGTCCCGTATCACATTGCTCCATCACATCCTGGAGGTAATTAGGTTATTTCTTTCTTACTTTCTGTACTGTACATGATTGTTTACCAAAAAAAGAATGTGATAATAAGGGTTTGGGTCAATTCTGCTTCAATTTGTTTTACTCTTTTCTAGGAGGCGGAGAAAACCCATGCTGACTTGCTGAACCTTCCGGATGATCAGAGATCTGTGAAAAGGCTGCTGGGTAATGGGGGGAGGGGGAGGAATCCTTTACTTTAAGCAGTTCATTAATATTGCTTTCTAGAATACTGTGTGCTTATTACTGTGTCACATTATTGATAAGGTCAACTGAAATGAGGAAAGGTTGCTTGTGTTATTTTCCGCAGAATAAATGTGGATTATATTCAGGCGGAGTCGAGCTCACTGGTCAAACGGTTGAAGGGTTCTGAGAAAAAAGTGTCCTGAGAAAAAAGTGTCCTCTTCTTCTCAGGAGGATATCAAGCAGCAGTATCTCACTGCTATGAAGGTTGGGAGCTCCTTTTTGTAGTTATTTAATTATATATATCTATCTCCCTCTCTCTCTCAAGCTCTGGTAGATATTACATACTCCATACACACTCTGGCCCAATCCCAATACACCCCCTACAATTTAGCCTACCCCTCCATTTTGCACATTCACTTAAGGCTGATTTGTGCATAACAGTCCTGCATTTTGACATGTTTCCATGTCACATTTCCCCCCTTTGATGGCATATGACGCCTGAAATGTAACTACTGATGATGTATCAGGGTGTTGAAGTGTTGTCCCATTTCATTGGGGAAGATTTAAACCACTACCCTTTTTTGTATGTATTGTGGCAAAACTAAGACAATATTTTTGTGTGTCTAAGACCTCATGAGAATCATTCTGGCTGCTAGAACTCTCCTCGCCACCAGATGACTTTGTGGTTGTTTCAAACCAGCTCTACATTAATCGTCAGAGATCATTGGATTGCTAGATCATAAATAAACATCCCAGTGAAATGGCTTTGTAGGGGAACCTGGAGGCCTGTGAGGAGCTGCAGGAGCTCTTTGCCTCCATCGAAAAGAAGAAGGAAGAGCTAGTAGAGTATCTGTGTGAGGACACGTCCCGCCTCTCACTAGAGGAGCTGTTCAACACCATCAAGACCTTCAGAGGACTCTTCCTTAAAGCAATCAAGGTGAGAGATGCGACTAACTCAACAAGAGCAGGTTTCCACAGCGATGCCGGTGCGTGCCAATGACAGCCAGAGCTCAAAGCCCGGTGCTTCAAGTCAGAACAAGCCTATTTACATTTCCACAGCTGGGCTTTCTTTTTTTTGTGATCAAGATTTTTTATTGCTTTTATCAACACATAACAACGACAATACAGAACAAGAAAGGAAGGGAGGGAAAAAATAAAGAAGACAAAAAAGAAAAGGGGTAGTGTAGCAGACAAGTCACAGCCAAATAGTAGAAATACAACACAATCCGGATTGGGGTAAGTGGAAAATCAAATCATAGAGCAGTCAAGTTAGTCAAGTTCAATGAATAAGCCTTCCATGCATCAACTGTACTGGGCCTTGCTTTGTTCAATCTGGCCGTTGTGCACTCAAGATTCACAATCCTCTGTAAAGAGTAAAACCAAAAAGTGTTCATACTGAAATCAGGTGTTATCCAATGTTGAAGAATAGTTTTTTTTGCAGAGGTGAAACCAGCAAATAGCATTTTCTTTTGCGTAATACTTAAATCGAAATCAGAGTCATCATTGAGCAAACATAAACATGGATTAGGAACATAGTCAATCTTAAATAACTTGGACATTACAGAATTGACATGGTTCCAAAAGTTGGCCACGACTGGACACTCCCAGAACATATGGAGAAATGAACCCGGTGTGGGGGTAGGGCAGAATTGACAGTAGTAGTTGGGTTGTAGTTTCATTAAGTATCTTCTATATGGTGTAGCATAGGCCCTGTGGATGACTTTAAAATGAATTAACTGATGAGCTAAGTTTTTGGAGGTTGAATTGAGATTAGACCATATTGTGTCCCAGTTTGGGTGGAAATCCAATTCACCAAGCTCTCGGCTCCATAAAGCCTCAACCGCAAGTGGTTTTTTAATTGCGTCCATTAGATTGCGATATATTCTGGATACACAGCCACGAGAGGTTGGGGTATGTTCAATCCAGGCTATCATGGGGTGAGTTGGAAGTGGGGAGCGCCAAGGCACTCCATAGGCCTTGAGTGAGGACCTCAGCTGTAGATAGACAAAATATGATGACGCTGGAAGGACAAACTTAGTTTGGAGGTGCTGGAATGAAACTAGGCCATCATTGTCATACAGGTCTCTGAGAGTATTTACACCCCGAGAGCTCCATGTTTGCTGGGTGAATGGTCGGTTACCCGACATTAAGTTTTGGTTATTCCATAGAGGAGTGGAGGAACAGAATCGCAAGGAACCTCCCATGATTTTCTCAGACGCTTTCCACACCTTAAGGGCGTTATCTATAATCCAACCAAATCTATGACAGAGTCCTACGTCCAGTGCCTGAGAAAAGTAAGTCCTCTAATCTGACTGGACTGACCAGGCCTGCCTCTATTGACCTCCAAGGTACTTTTGAATTTGGATTCACCCAGGTGCGTAAGGCTTGAGTCTGGAAAGCTAAATAATACATCTTAAAATCTGGAATTGCCATCCCACCCGACAATTTGGGTTGTTGCAAAGTTGTAAGACGGATTCTCGAGCGTTTGCCAGCCCATATGAACCTTGAGACCAACGAATTAATATCATCAAAGTATTTGGGTGGTGGGGGTAATGGTAACATGGAAAACAGGAAGTTGATCCTTGGCAAAACATTCATCTTGATTATCGTGGCTCTGCCCTGAAGAGATATTTTGAGGCTATCCCATCTTTGAATGTCCGTTTTGATTTTGTTCAAGGTTACATCAAAGTTGTCTTTAATTATCCGCGGTATGGTTGGGTATATAGTGATGCCAAGGTAAGTAAATTTATCTTTCACTGGGATATGTCTAGGGAGACAGGAGGTTCTTGCTGAAGGACTAAGGGGCATTAGAATTGACTTCGTCCAGTTAATCTTATAGCCTGACAATCTACCGAAATCTTCAAACATTTCTAACACATGGGGGGCAGAAGTATCAATATTATCTAGAAATAATAGAATGTCATCAGCATATAATGAGATGTGGTGGCTATGATCTAGAATTGAAATGGGGGAAATGCAAGTACTCTGTCTGATGGCCTGGGCTAAGGGCTCAAGAGAGAGACAGAACAAGAATGGTGACAATGGGCAGCCCTGCCTCGCTGAGCGCTCCAGTTGGATTGGAGGGGAAATAACATTACCTGTGAGAACAGAAGCGGTTGGTGCATTATACAAAGTCTTAATCATAGCAATGAAATTAACCCCAAAGCCAAGATGGTCTAAAACAGCCCACATGTAGTTCCATTCAAGCCGATCGAAAGCCTTCTCAGCGTCAAGCGAGAATACTGCACAGGGGCTGGGAGAGCTATCGGTTAAATTGATGATATGAAGCAGTCTGCGCATATTGTCAGATGCAAGGCGTCCCTTCATGAACCCTGTCTGGTCTTCACTGATCAAGGCGTCTGTTACCGCCTCCAATCGTATAGCCAAAACCTTAGCATACAGTTTCTGGTCACACGAGATCAGGGAGATAGGCCTGTAGCTAGAGCACTCCAAAGAGTCTCTCCCCTTTTTTAACAAAAGAGAGATAAGGGCAACTTTTTGATCTCTGTGAAAATCACCTCTAGATATAGCATCATTAAAGGAGTCCATAATAAGAGGACCTATCAACTCCCAAAGTACTAAATACAGTTCTGGTGGAAGACCATCTAAGCCCGGCGATTTTCCTTTCTGTAGAGATTGAAGGGCATTGTGTAGCTCCTTTAAGTCAAGAGGGCAGTCAAGAACTTCCCTTTCAGTCTGTGATATCTTAGGTAAATTGAGGCCATGAAGGAACGCCTTGCAGCGAGATGTATCATAATCTATGTCAGATTGGTACAGGTTGGAGTAAAATGTTTGAAATATACTATTCACAGCTTGGGGAGCAGTATGAACAGTGCCCGCAGAGTCTCTAATAGCATTTATAGAGGCTTTGCTTTCATTCTCCTTCAGTCTCAGTGCCAATAAGCGGCTGGGCCTTTCAGCATCAAAATAATATCTCTGTCTCGTTCTATGAAAGATAAATTCAGCCTTTGAGAGAGATATAGCATTATATTCTCCTTTGAGACAAGCGAGCCGTGTGGCTTGATCTTCTGTAAAATTTTGTTTTTGTAAATGTTCTACTGTTTTTATTTCCTTCTCTAGCTCATTAAAACGCTTGTTACGTGCTTTAGAGAGAGTGGAGGAGAACGAAATACAAAGGCCCCTGAGAAAACATTTGGTTGTTTCCCACAAAATTTGAGGATTGTCACACTGTGCTCTGTTTATAGCAAGAAATACTTCAAGTTCAGCTTTAAGAAAGATCGAAAAGTCAGGGTTTGTCAACAAAGTGGTGTTAAACCGCCACCTAGTGGCCTTGTCAGTATTAGCAGAGAGCTGAATCTTGCATGACACAGGTGAGTGATCAGACAACAGTATTGGCAGAATATCAATTGGGGACATGGAGGGAATGAGGGATGGGCTTACAAAAATGAAATCAATTCTGGAAAAAGATTTATGTCTGTTAGAATAAAATGTATAATTTCTGGCCTTATTATTCTGAATTCTCCACACATCAACAACGTTTAAATCCGTTATAAATGAATTTAGAAGTGCAGTTGATTGTGAGCTTACATTAACTGGAGAGGACCTGTCTAATGAGGGATCGAGGACAGAATTGAAGTCACCACCTACTATTAAATGATAGCCTACAGAGTTTTCTAACAATGTGTTACTGATATCTGGTAGAAACTCTGCGTCGACTTCATTAGGGGCATAAATGGAGGCTAGCATCAATTTAACCTGGTTTATTCTCGTCTTTATGTAAACAAATCGGCCCTGTTTGTCATTTCTTATCTGATCAAGAGTCAAATGCAACCTCCTGTCAACCAAGACGAGCACACCCCGGGTCTTATTTTGAGCGCAAGAGTGCGCAATAACTTTTAAATGTTTGTTCTGAAAACGTGTAACGTCACATTCCTTAAGATGTGATTCCTGTATTAGAGCTATGGAGACTTTCTTACGGTGGAGGAATTCTAGAATCCGCGTTCTCTTTATAGCCGAGTTAAGCCCGTTCACATTCCAACACATAACAGTTAGGTCAGACGCCATGGGATTCTAATGAGCAAATACAGAATATCTGAATGAAATGAAAGTTCTGGTCATGACTACTTAGTATTTCTATCAGTACAGTAAAAGTCCAATCCGTTACGCGACTTGTCCGTTGGGAGGGGGAGGGAGAAAAACAAATGAAGAGAAAAATACAATGTACAAAAAAGTTAGCAAACCGCGAAGGTAACCTACAGGCTTGCCAAAACACAAACATTCTCTGAGACGTGACTCAGTCTATTGCAACGCTGTAGCCCACAAATCGGCTCAATACACCACCTGCTAGTTATAACAATGAGTCTTTATCGAACTTAAAGAATCATATCATCCCCTCAAAAAAAGGTAGCCTAGACATGGCATTAAATAATGAAAATAACGGGATATCAGCAGGCCATCATAATGGTGAAAAATGATAGTTTGAGATAGGGGAACATAAAAACCATACCTCGTTAGACCCAGCGTTAGTCAAAGTAAACATCCATAAGCAATTGCATATCCTGGGGGAAAATAAAGTAAAAAAGTCATTTCTATCGTTGAAATCTAAAGCAGTCCCCATGGCAATGTCGTGGCTGATTAGGTGGTCAGTTCCATCCCGTCACCATCCTCGATCACCGGATCATTGACAGCGGTAGAGTCCTCTCGGCCGGGCCGCCTGGCAGGTGTGGGTCGCACGGGTCCTGTAGACAGCTTCGTTGTTGGGTCGCGCCGCACAGCACCGGCGTAGGATTCGGATTGGTGTGGCTGAAGTGGTGACTTCAAGGATCGGATGAAGTCCTCTGCTCTGGACGGACAGTCGAAGGACATCTTATTGCCATCGTGCTCCATTTTTAGAATAGCGGGGTAGATTAGGAAAGGCTGCAGACCCATGGCATGCGCATCCTTTATAACCGTGTTGAACCCCTTCCTCTTGGTTGTAGTTGGGGCACTGTAGTCTGGGAAGAACAGGAGGGTGGATTTGTCTTGCTTCACTGGATATATCTTCCTAGCTTCCTTTAGGATGGTGGTCCTGTCCTGCCATCTCAGTAGACGGAAGATGAGGGTACGGGGGCGATTGCTGTTTTGCTCGCGGCCGTTATATATGCGGTGAGCACGGTCAATCTCGATGACTCGGCCAGCCAAGGAGGGAATCCACTTCACCAGGTTGGCTTTGAGGTAACCTGCAGCATCAGAGCCCTCCAACGACTCTGGTAAGCCTACCAGACGTAGATTATTTCGCCGAGCCCTATCTTCCATGTCAGCTGTTTTCTCTGTGAGTTGTTCCACCTGCTTTCGGAGTTCAGCAATGCTATGTCTGTCCTCGCGCACAGCCGACTGAACGGAGTCGATGCGGCTCTGGGTCTTTTGGGCTAGCTTAGCTTGGTGCTCGATATCCGTTTTCATACCTCGGATAAACTCGTTGGTCTTTTCGATGTCGATTTTGATTGAGCAAAGCTGAGGGGTTAGGATGGAATCCACAGCATCTTTGATGGCCGAAGTAATAGCTGCGTTCAGGATGGATTGCTGTTCTTGCAGCGCTAGCCTGATACCGTCAGCAATGGCGACGTCGAGGTCTTCTTTAGAGATGGATGTATCTTTACATTTCTTCTTAGTTGGAGAGTTTTCAACCTCTCTTTTGCGACTTCCCATAGCAAGGGATGTGGTCATTGCTGTTTCTAATATATTATTCGATAAATTGTAAAGTATTAGTGCAATTAAGTGGCAAATTGAGCAGACAAGAAGACTACGTGTGCATCGTCAACGAGTGGTCACGTCCACAGCTGGGCTTTCTAATCCCGTCTGTAGTATGATCTCCAGTTTGTTTACATTCTGCAATTCATATGGTGGCGAACTATAAGTCACTACCCATCTTCCGTCGGAGACTGAAGACCCATCTCTTCAGGTTACACCTTCACTCCTCACCTTCGGCATCTCCAACTGGTTCCACAGCTGCACAACAGCGGAGAGAAACGCGCTACAGAGAGTCGTGAGAACAGCACAGAAGATCACCGGCGCCCCCCTCCCCTCTCTGGAGGAGCTGTACAACACACGCTGTCTCAGGAGGGCCTCCAAGATCTCCAGGGACCCGACCCACCCTGGGCACGTACACTTTGTCAAGCTGCCCTCGAACAGGAGGTACAGGACCCCGGCCGCTAAGACAAACAGACTGAAGGACTGCTTCTACCACAGGGCCGTCAAGGCCCTGAACACAGAAAAGGCCTAAGTTCTGGGCCCAGGACAGTCCGGACGGATTGTATGGCAGCTAGTGCTGAGGCACAAACATGTACATTTTCAAGCCTGCAAACTGTGACACTTTAAAATAATGTGAAAAAATACTCTTTGTGCAATATGACAACCCTAGTTGACTATCTGTGCAGTATAGTACAGTGGATTGTGTACATAGCCTTTATTGATGTAAACCAGCTCCTTACCTTCTTTTGATTTTATGCTTTTATGCTTTTTCTATTAATTTTTTTTTTTTCCCTTTCCTAACACCAGGGGAGCCACCCCTCCTAAATGTCGTTGTTTGGTACCTGTACTGTAGCAATGACAAATAAAGTCCATTCCATTCCACTCAGTGATGCTCCTCCTGAGACATCTACTACCCCCCAACACTGCGTCTCCTGAGACATCTACTACCCCCCAGCACTGCGTCTCCTGAGACACCCGCTTTTCTCCTTTACTGTGTCCCCTACGACTTTTACTGCCCCCCTTGTACTGTTTCTCTGTCTCTCCAGTGTCAAAATAAATAAATACGTTTTTCCTTCTATCACGGAGACTGCCAATGGCCCCGGGCCTGAGCTAGATTACTCTTCCTGCTACGAATGGTGGATTGATGATTCACTTGCTTAGTCAAATGTATTGATTGTAAGTCGCTTTGAAATAAGGCGTCTGCAAAATGCCAAAAATGTAAATGTGAATCTATAAAGAAGACACTTGCAACTTTTAAGCAGCTTGTGACAATTTTATCTTGTACGGCTATTCAAATTCACAATTGTATTGTGTAGTTACACAATCGACACAGCGAGCTCCTTTCACGTGTGGTGTGTTTGTGTGTCTGGGACAGTTGAGAGAGCAGAGCAAGACTGATTTCAGTTGTAACAGATGGGCCTATACAGTTCCAATCATTCACTCCTGCCTGATGACACTTTGCTCCTATTGTATAAACGAAATCACCCACCTCCCATGTTCTTCTAAAACTAGTTGTTCCCCTTAAGAATCCCTACTAAAATACAGTACCTACTGTCAAGTTCCTTTGGGAGTGTAGTGTACACCATTAACATTTCATACTACAAAGGAAACCTCTTTAACATTTCGTATGTCGTAGCGTAATTATCCCCCAAAATCTAGCAGTTAGCGGTTTGAAAAAAACGCATTCCACAATTTGTTTTAGTGATAACATGTATGAATGCTGAACTGAGGCACAGTGATATGGTTTCACATGTTCATTATGGAAACCTGTTGCACCTTGTTTCTCCTCTCCTCTTTTCTATCCTTCCTTTTTCACCCCAGGACAACCAGACCTGGAGAGAGCAGGCCATCAAGGCAGAGAAGAGGAAGAAACAGCAAGAGGAGGATGACGCCAAGAGACCGAGGGGGGAGAACGGAAAAATAAGTGCGTGTAACCATGCCAAATACTTAAAATGACTCTCATCCGCCCATGTCATCATAGTCTGCTTCCCATTAGTCTGTATTCTATTACTAGGGCCTGGAGCTTTTCCTGGTCAAGTAAATTATATGGTCACAATAAGTTGTGTATCATAGCCCACACCCTGTATTTTTGTATTTTTGTATACTTCACTATATACAACATATTTATCATAGCCTGTAAAATTGCACATTGTATATAATCTCAATGTATATATACCACTGCACATATACATCCAGTCACCATTGTACGTCATTGCACATCACGCTACACTGTAAAAAAAAAAAAAAGTAAAAAAACGGTAAAATGTCTGGCAGCAAAAGTTGCCAAACACTTACTGTCAAATTACAGTAAAATAGTCTAATTCAAATAAAGTGGAAAAGCAATTAATTTACAGAAAAATATGTTGTTGTTTTTTACAGAAAACCACTGTTATTTCACCCAAAAACATCCGTAAAATTCAGCAGTCAAACACTGTTATTTTACAGTTTTTTCCTAAATTATTACGATCAAACACCTTCAATAAAGTGACAGAACTTAAAGTTCAGCAGTCAAACACTGTTATTTTACAGGTTTTTCCTCAATTATTACGATCAAACACCTTCAATAAAGTGACAGAACTTAAAGTTCAGCAGTCAAACACTGTTATTTGACAGGTTTTTCCTAAATTATTACGATCAAACACCTTCAATAAAGTGACAGAACTTAAAGTTCAGACAAACACTTTTATTTGACAGATTTTTTTCAAACAAAAAGCTTCAACTGCCAACTGCCATAAAATAACAGTTGTATTTTGGAATATATTAATACTTCACTGCTCAAAAAAATAAAGGGAACACATAATCATTACACTATAACACCAAGTAAACTGAGATATCGATCTGTCCAATTAGAAAGCGTAAACGATTGTTAAACAATTTCATCTGCTTTGGTGCAAATGAAAGTGACAACAGGTGGACAGGAGAGGCAACAGCAAGACAACAACCAAAAAGGGAATGGTTCTGCAGGTGGTGGCCACAGACCGTGTCCTCATCCTTTCTGACTGATTTTTGGTCTAGCAGCACAGCCTCATGGTTAATGTAGTCCTCTAGCAGCACAGCCTCATAGGTAACGTAAGAGGTTGAATCTTCCTCGTGTACTCCTCTTCTAGCACGGTTCTACATCCTGACTCTCTGTCTCTCCCCTCCTCCACCCCCCCCACATCCACCCCCCCACCTCCCCCACATCCACCCCCCCACCCCCCCACCTCCCCCACATCCACCCCCCCCCACCTCCCCCACATCCACCCCCCACCTCCCCCACATCCACCCCCCTCCCCCCCACCCCCCCACCTCCCCCACATCCACCCCCCCTCCTCCCCCCCCCCCCAGGATGGGTAACCACGGCAGCACCATCATCCTGTCCATCCACCAGCCCCGCTACTCCATCTACCGCCTGTTTGACAGCCTGACTCTGCTGGTGGGGGGGAGGCAGGTGTACCACGGCCCGGCCCAGAGCGCCCTGGACTACTTCTCTGACATCGGTGTGTGTGGG
>NC_137675.1:51837350-51984850 GCF_963989245.1 Nansenia antarctica
CCAACCAGTGCTTCAGCTCCCTGTCTGCTGCCGAGCTCTTCATCACGGAGAGGAAACGGTTTATGTGAGTAACACACACACACACACACACACACACACACACACACACACACACACACACACACACACACACACACACAACCCTAACCCAGAAATCAAACAGGCCCAAATCCTTAAAATATTTAAAACTAAGATGAAAACCTTCATGTTCTGCAACTGTTATGATTAAACTCTAACACTTCTATCTATATATTTTTATTCATTGTCTATTATATTGTTAAATGTTAAATATCTATTTATTTCATATATATACACTACCGTTCAAAAGTTTGGGGTCACCCAGACAATTTCATGTTTTCCATGAAAACTCACACTTTTATTAATCAAATGAGTTGCAAAATGAATAGAAAATATAGTCAAGACATTGACATGGTTAGAAATAATGATTTTTATTTGTATAAAATAAATATCTGAAGAAATTTCACCCCACGCTTCCTGAAGCACCTACCACAAGTTGGATTGACTTGATGGGCACTTCTTGCGTACTATACGGTCAAGCTGCTCCCACAACAGCTCAATAGGGTTGAGATCTGGTGACTCCGCTGGCCACTCCATTACAGACAGAATACTAGCTGCCGGCTTCTTCCCTAAATAGTTCTCAAGCGCTGTCCACAGGGTGTGGCATGGCGTTGCAAAAATGAGTGATAGCCTTCCTTATTCAAAATCCCTTTTACCGTGTACAAATCTCCCACATTACCAGCACCAAAGCAGCCCCAGACCATCACGTTACCTCCACCATGCTTGACAGATGGCGTCAGGCACTCTTCCAGCATCTTTTCACTTGTTTTGCGTCTCACAAATGTTCTTCTGTGTGATCCAAACACTTAAAACTTCGATTTGTCTGTCCAAAACACTTTTTTCCAATCTTCCTCTGTCCAATGTCTGTGTTCTTTTGCCCATATTAATATTTTCCTTATATTGGCCAGTCTCAGATATGGCTTTTTCTTTGCCACTCTGCCTAGAAGGCCAGCATCCCGGAGTCGCCTCTTCATTGTAGACGTTGACACTGGCGTTTTGCGGGTACCATTTAATGAAGCTGCCAGTTCAGGACCTGTGAGGCGTCTATTTCTCAAACTAGAGACTCTAATGTACTTGTCTTCTTGCTCAGTTGTGCACCGGGGCCTCCCACTTCTCTTTCTACTCTGGTCAGAGCCTGTTTGTGCTGTTCTCTGAAGGGAGTAGTACACACCGTTGTAGGAAATGTTCAGTTTCTTGGCAATTTCTCACATAGAATAGCCTTCATTTCTAAGAACAACAATAGACTGTAGAGTTTCATATGAAAGTTCTCTTTTTCTGGCCATGTTGAGAGTATAATCGAACCCACAATGTGATGCTCCAGATACTCAACTAGCTCAAAGGAAGGCCATTTGTATAGCTTCTCTAACCAGCAAAACCGTTTTCAGCTGTGCTAACGTAATTGCACAAGGGTTTTCAAGGGTTTTCTAATCATCCATTAGCTTTTTAACGCGATTAGCAAACACAATGTACCATTAGAACACTGGAGTGACGGTTGCTGGAAATGGGCCTCTATACACCTATGTAGATATTCCATAAAAAAACAGAATAGTCTAGTAATAGTCAGAATAGTCTGCAGCTAGAATAGTCATTTTCCACATTAACAATGTATAGAGTGTATTTCATCTTCATTGAAAAAAACAGTGCTTTTCTTTAAAAAATAAGGACATTTCTAAGTGACCCCAAGCTTTTGAACGGTAGTGTATATATAGGTATATATATTCTTGTCCGTTTTTTTTCTTTCTTTTTACTATTCTCCTCTTGTTGTATTGTTAATGCTGTATGTAAAGCACTTTGAATTGCCCCTGTTGTCTGAAATGTGCTATACAAATAAACTTGCCTTGCCTCTCTCCTCTCTCTCTTCTCTCTCTCTCGTCTCTCTCTCCTCTCTCTCTCTCGTCTCTCTCTCCTCTCTCTCCCCTCTCTCTCCTCTCTCTCCTCTCTCTCCCTCCTCTCGCTCTCCCCTCTCTCTCCCCTCTCTCTGTCTCCTCTCTCTCTCTCTTTCTCTCTTTCTCCTCTCTCTCTCTTTCTCTCCCCTCTCTCTCCTCTCTCTCTCTCTCCCCTCTCTCCTCTCTCTCTCCTCTCTCTCTCCCCTCCCTCCCCTCTCTCTCCTCTCTCTCCCCTCTCTCTCTCTCTCTCTCTCTCTCCCCTCTCTCCTCTCTCTCTCCTCTCTCTCTCCTCTCTCTCCTCTCTCCCTCTCCTCTCTCTCTCTCTCCTCTCTCTCTCCTCTCTCTCCCCCTCCCCTCTCTCCTCTCTCTCTTCTCTCTCTCTCCTCCCTCTCCTCTCCCTCCCCTCTCTCTCCTCTCTCTCTCTCTTTTCTCTCTCTCCTCTCTCTCTCCTCTCTCTCTCTCTTCTCTCTCTCTCCTCTCTCCCCTCTCTCTCTTTTCTCTCTCTCTCCTCTCTCTCTCTCTCTCTCTCTCTCTCTCTCTCTCTCTCTCTCTCTCTCTCTCTCTCTCTCTCTCCTCTCTCTCCTCAAGCAACACTTCTGGAATATGGAGCAAGTGAGTTTCAACCATGAGCTGTGTCATACATGTTGATGCCCTGTAGGCCTTACACAAATATTTTACCAAGGCTAAACTTAGGTTAGGTTATTTACTACCATTTCACTCAACATTTCAAGAATATGGATCAACTGAGTCTCAACCATATGTGTGTACAGTCCTTTATACCCTCAGCTGCCTCCCTGTGGTTACAGGAGTAACGTTCAAATGGTATTTTCACTAACTCTTAGCAAGACTGCTTTTGAATAATAATACATTTTAAAAGCATTGTGACTGCCAATGGCACCTGGGGGGTGTTCCATCAACAGCCATATTTTGATAAGTCTCGCGAGACGACCATAGATTTGTGCTTATGGTGACTGATGTGTGACTTACTTTAGACAAATGTACTTGTTGTAAGTCGCTTTGGATGAAAGCGTCTGATAAATGTAAAAAAGCGTGCATACTTTTGTTGCAAAACACAGCCATAATAGAAAGTCAGATAATTCCAACAGAGGGCGCTGTTTACTTATAGTAATGTGCCTCCCTCAGGCTAAACAGGGAGACATTAACCGTAATCTCATAAGAAGACGGCAGACACACCAGATAGGACTTGATGGCTCAGAGTTTTCTCTCAGTGAAAATGTCACAATCAATAACTTTTCCCATTCCATCATAACGCTGGAGAGAACAAGTATCTCTTAAATACTGTCTTCAAAAGTCTCTCCACTAACTCAGCCAGCATGGTGTTTCTGTTCAGAACAGGCCTTAGGAGGAGAGTCTCCCTACGTTGGGGCGGCTGTGGACACCCGTCTGGTCATCCTGACACCCGTCTGGTCATCCTGACCCCAGCAGCTATTGATCCAGTCCACACAGTAGCTGTGTCCACACAGTAGCTGTGTCCATACACTAGCTGTGTACATACAGTAGAGTGTCCATACAGTAGCTGTGTCCATACACTAGCTGTGTCCATACACTAGCTGTGTACATACACTAGCTGTGTCCATACACTAGCTGTGTCCATACAGTAGCTGTGTCCATACACTAGCTGTGTCCATACAGTAGCTGTGTCCATACAGTAGCTGTGACCATACAGGAGCTGTGTCCAGACAGTAGCTGTGTCCAGACACTAGCTGTGTCCACAGGTAAGGGTCACCGGATCCTTCAATCGATCCAGACAAATGGGGCATCTGAATTGGTCCTCCTCTACAAACATTTTAGCTGCTCCCATTTTGCCAACAGTCTATACACAAAGTAGGAATTATATCAATTTTGAGTTTTGAACAAGATTAAATGTAGAGCTGAGATCGACGCAAATGTGCCTCAACATTGAATGTGTGGTCGTTCTGGTTGAACTGGTACAACAGTCACTGGCTGCAGTGCAGTGTTCTTCGTCAATATAGTGTGGAACAGTCACAGACTTGGGACCTAACACACAGTGCCCCTAGCATGGCACAATGCAGCAGTCCCTCAGCCGCTTCTCCGGGGTTAAAAGAGTAGGCACTATTTTACCCTCTACCTGTTGAATAGAATACTGCAAGTAATACATCTTTTGAATTACTTATATTCAGTACTCAAGTTGTAAAAGAAAATCAGGGGGGATGGTGGATTTTATCATATGGGGACAATTTTAGCATCCCCACAGCGTCAGTGACTTCAGTGTCAGTGACTTGGTAAAAATGTCATTGCATGTGTGCGTGCCCTCCCCCCCCCCTCACCCACAGTATTTTACTCAATATGCGCAAAACTAAATGTTGAAATAGCAGTAATACCACGTTCATTGATAAAAATGACATAAGGGATGGAAAGGGGGATGGCAGTTTTCGAAGGGGATTTTTACTGTTTTTATTTCAGGGGGGATGCCATCCCCTCAACTTGAGTGCTTGCTTATATTGTCTTGTGTGTGTGTGTGTGTGTGTGTGTGTGTGTGTGTGTGTGTGTGTGTGTGTGTGTGAAGTTAGAAGCCATCAGGCAGGTGGCCCTGTCCAAAGTTCAGCACCTCTTCTCCAATGTCCACATCCCCCAGAAAGTGCTGTGTGAAATGAACAACAAGACTGTGAGCGTAGTGCGCAGGTGGCTTGGACTCAATTCACACAGCACCCGTGACATCATCTTTCATCCCCAATGGGAGGGAGGGCTAGGGGTCCCCAATGTAGAATGGATCTACACCAGCATGAGAATTTCCCATCTTCTCAGGATGCTTAACAACGACGACAAGGACGTCAGGGAGCTGGCCCGCTCCTCCATGTTCCTGGACCTGAGGAGAAGGAAGGTCCCAGTTGCCAGGGGGGCGGAGCCCCACTTCCTTGGGTTCAAGAGGAAACCCAGCGGAAAATTGGACACTCATTCCGCTGGTTTTGGAGTCTGGTCTGATTGGCCAGACCTGAATGACCTCTGTGTCCGAGCCGGGGTGTCCCTGGAGTGGGTGCGGTCTGACTCTGAGACTGTTCGGGTCTCAGAGAACTGTATATCTGACCCTCTCACACAGGTCAGGGCAACAGCCTCCTTTGCTGGACAGAGCCACCAGCTAACATCTAGAGGGGCCAGACGGACTCTCATGGACCTTCATCAACATCAACAACAACAACACTGGACTGGTCTGAAACTCCAGGGAAAACTGGCATGTCTTCCCACAGCTGATCACTCTGTTTCCCATTCTTTTCTAAAAAACACTGCACTCGATGAGGACATATATCTGCCGTGGTTAACGGGTCACATACTTCCCCCCTCTATGTTTATGTCTAATGTCATCTACAGGTCCTGGGGGTTTTACTGAAGCCCACACAGTTGTAGTCGAGGGAGAGAACAAAGGTCCCTCAGAAAAACAATAGACAGCCAAACATTTGTAATATATGTTACGGTACATGTGGGAATACGGTACATGTGGGAATACGGTACATGTGGGAAAACTAGGGTTAGGGTTAGGTGCTAGGGTGCTAGGGTTAAGGTTAGGGGTAGGGTTAGGGTTAGGATTGGGGTTAGGGTTAGACATGCCAGCATGAATGAATGAATGAATGAATGAATGAATGAATGGTCTTTATTGTCATTGCTACAGTACAGGTACCAAACAACGACATTTAGGAGGGGTTGCTCCCCTGGTGTTAGGAAAGAAAAAAAAAAAAACTTTTAAAAAAATCACAAGAAGGGAAGGAGCTGGTTTACATAAATAAAGGCTATGTACACTATCCACTATACTATACTGTACAGATAGACGACTAGGGTTGTCATATTGCACAATAGTGTTATTGCACATTTATTTAAAGTGTCGCAGTTTGCAGGCTTGAAATGTACATATTTGTGCCTCAGCACTACACCTGATTTTTTTCAGTCCAGCAGCTGCTATCAATCCGTCCAGACTGTCCAGGGCCCAGAACCTAGGTCTTTGCTGTGTTCAGGGCCTGGACGGCCCTGTGGTAGAAGCAGTTCTTCAGTCTGTTTGTCCTTGCGGCCAAGGTCCTGAACCGCCTTTTCGAGGGCAGCCGGGTAAAGTGTTCGTACCCAGGGTGGGTTGGGTCCCTGGAGATCTTGGAGGCCTTCCTGAGACAGCGTGTGTTGTACAGCTCTTCCAGAGAGGGGAGGGGGGCGCCGGTGATCTTCTGTGCTGTTCTCACGACTCTCTGTAGTGCATTTCTCTCCACGGTTGTGCAGCTGGAGAACCAGTTGCAGATGCCGTAGGTGAGGATGCTCTCCACTGCGCCGCGGTAGAAGGTCACCAGTATCTCCTGCTTGCTGTGTTCCTTCCTGAGGACTCTCAGGATGTATAGCCGCTGTTGTGCCTTCTTGATGGTGGCTTTTGTGTTGTCCTTCCAGGTCAGGTCATCCTGCATGTGCATCCCCAGGAATCGTAGGGTTGAGACTCTCTCCACGCTCTCTCCGTCGATGAGCAGGGGCTGGATCTCGGACTTTTTCATGTAAAAATCATGTACCAAGTTGACGTAGCACCTAACCCTAACCCTAGTTTTCCCACATGTACCGTATTCCAACATGTACCGTAACATATACAGTATACTATACACATTTAAAAATCTATGTTTGGCTCAATCGTGTTGAGTGATTAACTTTCACATAGGCCTACAATACTGGTCCTGTGTGGCTCAGTTGGTAGAGCATGGCTCTAGCAATTCGAAGGTGTTTTTTTTCCCTTTGGGACCATATACAAAAAAAGAACATGTACAGTATACAGATTAGGCCTATAGTATTTGGGATGTTCAACAACATTTCAATAAAAACATAGAGCAGCAAAAAATGTTTCCATCACAAATGGCTAATTTGATGCGGTTTGCAATCCAACAATAACAATACACACTGATAAATTACCATAGTCCCATTTTTTTTGTAAAATGTATTGAGACACTGTGAACCGGAGGGAGGGAGGGAGGGAGAGAGGGGAGCTCACAGAATCACACAGAAAGACTCTCCAAGTCTTTTTTGCCTCTTTGAGATGTTCCCTCCTCTGACTGGTAGCCGCCAGGGTGTTGATCAGTGCCCACCTCCCTTTTTCTTTTCTTGGACACCCTCTGTGCCTGACCGGCAAGGACTCTGTTTTTGGTGTCTGTGTCTCTATCCCTTCTATGTCTCTTCAGAGAGGTTCCCTCCTCTGAATGGGAGCCACCATCAGCCACCTCCCTTGCTCTCTTCCTGGACACCTTAGTCTGTGCCTGAGGTGCAAGCACCCAGTTGGTGGCCAGTTGGTAGTGATGGGTAATGGCTGAAAGTTAAGCTATGTTTTCATCTAGTTGTGGTTTTGTTATATTTCACTAAACACTATAGAGTGTATTTTGTATAATGTGTAATGTGTAAGTCACTAAGTGGTTCCACATGTAAACTCTCCCTAGCAAGTTGACAAGCTTTATTTATGTAATTGAACTGTGATTGGACTTCTCCCGAACTGTGGTTGGGGCCTCTATCATCTGTTGTTAGAGAGGGCCCTAAGACAGACCATGACTTTACTAGAGAGTTACGACCACTCTAAAGGTGATCTTTGACCTGATGTGTCTCAGTGTCCAGCATCTGTGTGTTACCTAACAGACTCGAACCATCTACTTAATATTCATATAGGAATGCTTATGTAATAGAGCGTGTACAAATCCTATAGGCTGAATAACAGTTATTTGTCTCTGAAGACTATAAAAAGTCATGTATGTGAACAAATACTTTGAAGACTGTATCTTGTACCGCTACCTCGTATTCATTAAACTGAGAAAGTGATTTCTGAGTCTGTCGTTTGTAATCTGTATCTTCAAGACCATCACTTTTGATAAAATCCCTACAGTACTTTGGTGACAGCGGTGGGATTGGAAACAATCTCTCATTTTGACCACAGAACCTGAGGACTCCAAAGAGAGGTGAGTTAAATTTAAAACACCACCCTCAATAGTTTATGGAGATTCTTCTTATTCTGTTGTTAATATGGAAGTGACCCAATAACCCTTTTTAGACATACTTGAATTTTATTGATGGTTTGTTGATATAAGATACACGACTAAAAATAATTATTGTGCACGTTTTGTTTTGATAAAAGACCTATAGGCAGGTTAAGGGCAAGTCCAGGGTTCTGGCTGTCTGTGTTTTCGGTGGTAAGACTTTAGGCAGGCTAAAAGCGTTAAGACCTAAAGCAGGCCAAGAGCACTGTTTTAGCAGAAAGACTGATAGGCAGGCTGAATTGCGTTAAGTCCTATTGGTAGGCTAATTATCTGTGCTAGTATTATATAGATAAGGTTTCGGTAGTAAGCCCTTAGGCAGGCTAAAAGCATTAAGACCTAAGGCAGGCCAAGAGCACTGTTTTGGCAAGAAGACTGATAGGCAGCCTATAATGCGCTAAGTCCTATTGGTAGGCTAATTGTCTGTGCTAGTTTATTCTAAAAGATAATTCATATAATTATAGTGTGTGAAAATAGGGAGTCACAGTAAAACCCACTATATAACATATCCATAACATTTTATTAGCAACATCTTAAATTCACCATGCTTAAAGTTAAAGAGAAAAAAGAAAAACCTAAGAAATATTCTTCCGCAGACTTCATTAAAGAAGTCGATACTGAAGGTAAAGAGTTGTTGCCTCAAAACATCAGAGAAGCAGCACTAACGGCATGTTGTGATAATATCTGTAGAATGATAAAGAAGGGTCTGGAGCCCCATTCTCTAATTGCTAAGCAAGTTAAATGGTTTGATGAGATTGGGGGAAAAGACAAGATCAAAAATAACCTGGCTGTTAGTATTGTAGTTTTGAATCACGAAAAGGTACTGCAGCAAAATAGTGGCATGCGGACTCATTGTAAGGAGATGAAAGAGGAGATTTCCTTGTTGAAAAAACAGGTAGAGAGTCTGCAGTCGCACAGAGAGGAAGGGGTTGTAAATCAAGGGCCCACAACTGCAAACTCGACATTAAGTGTCCCGAGAATATATCCTAGGCTGGATGTGTGTAGCATTGAGGAACGGGTAGCTCCAATCCAAGTTCAAATGTTTACTGCTCCCCGTGCTGCTCAGCCAGCGGCTGCAGATGGTGGAGCCCCCCTCCCCCTTGGTCCACAACAAATTACTCAGATTCAGTATAAAGCTATGTCCACTACAGATATGCGAGGACTGTTGAGCTCAATGCCTCTATTGAGGCGAGACTCTCCTAACACAGTGTTTTGGCACAAAATGACAGAGTGGGAATTGGTATCTCAACTGCATGCTTATGACATATATACAGTGTGTAAAGCGAAATGCCCACAGACAGTGTGGGCAGGGCTGGCTGATGCTTTCAGAAACGGCACTTGGGCAGTCCAACCATATGCTACTCTGACTGCTATGAAAGATGAAGTTGAAAGATTTACAACTGCTCTGAAGGCTGCTCTGGGAACTGGTTACAATCTGTATGGTCTGTATGCAGATAGACAACAGAAACGTGATGAGTCGTTCCAGGAGTATGCCGAGGAGAAATTCAAACTTTATAAAGAGCATAGTGGAGTGGCAAATCCTGCTGAGGATGATAGAGCATTTTTAGACATGCTGCTTACTGGTGTTACCTCAACCAATTTACTCAAATCGTTGCATACTATGCGGGCTCTCCTGTTGACTTACTCACAATACCTAACATGGGCTAGTAACGTTGAGAAAGAGGGTGGGTCGAGCGAGCACAGAGATACTCGTCAGCGCACAAAAACCCCAATTCCCTCTGCCCCAATGCTCTCCATCCAATATGACTCAAAGCCAAATATGGTAACACAGCCCAAAACTAGCATTAAGTGTGGAAATTGTGGTCGTGCAGGACACACAAGATCCAATTGCAGAAGTGGGAGGGGTGAGCCCATGGGTAAGGGGAATTGCTTTAAATGCGGGAGCAGTGACCATTGGATAAAGAACTGCCCCACCAACAGGGAGGGGAGGCCCAACTCAAACTCCTCCCAGAAAAGCAAACTGACTGAGATGTCGAAAGATGAGCTCATCCGCCTCCTGGGGAATTTTAGCAAATAGGATTTTTCGGCCCCCATGGCTCCCCTGGTAGGAGCCAAACGACCGTATCTATGGGCTAAGCTCGGGGGCAAGACGTGTAGAGCCCTCGTAGATACTGGAGCTTCAGTTAGTGTGACTAACATTGTTAATCTACCCCTCACTAAACAGCGGATTATGTTACGAGGCCTTGGTGGAGCCATCACCAACGCAACTAAAACAGAACCTGTTTTAGTAGAAACAGATAATTTTTTCTTTATAGCTCAGTTTTACTATAGTCCCCACAGTACCGAAGGAACTATTTTGGGAATGGATATTCTCAAACAGCTAAAAGCCCATTTGGTGTTGGATAATGAAGCCTCACTCTCTGTAGTGAGCGGAGGAAAAAAGGCATGCTTGCCTCTGGAATGTGACAGCTCTCCCAACCAGATTTATTCCTGTCAGGGGTTGCCTGGCCCAGAGGCGGCCTGGGCAAAGGATAAGTGGGACTGTGGATTGATAGACATGGAACCTGTGCATATAACAGGTACACCCCCTCCTCCCAAAGCCCAATGGTTGGGTTATTGATTATAGAGAGATCAACAAGTGTACAACCAAGCTAGCTCCCCTAGTGGCCGATCCTAGTACAGTGTTGACTACTATACCAAAGGAGCACAAATACTTTTCTGTTTTAGATATTTGTCAAGGATTTTTTTCAGTTCCTGTTCATGAGGATTAGGGAGGGGATTGGGCACCCCGAACCTAGTCCTTAACAGGCGGCGGTGGAATTGCAAAGTTCCGAGGGCACGTTAAAGACTACATATAGTGCTGGGGAGAGGACTGAAGGCCCCCGTGTCTGATGAAGTATGAATGAACATACTACCGTGGTACCGTCTAGTCGGCGCAGCTGTCGCATCTAGGTGTGTGGGCAGTGCGTGGTACGTGGGCGACAGCCCACACCTAGCGGGATGTGAGGGGAAGTCACACCCGTGAACAGGCAAGGCTGGTGTAAACGGTCAAAGTTTCTAGACCCATAGCGAAGTGGGCTAGGGATCAGACCGTCGGTTCCCAACTGGGCGGCCAATCACCGCTACAGGGTTGGTGTTTACACACTGACTGGGGATCGCTATCGACTGGGTCACCGGCCGGTTGGGTCGCAAAAGCCTTAAGCCATAGGAAAGTGGTGGCTGCGCTCAGCTCAATGTACAGTCAGGCCACTGTAAGCTGAAACCGAATGCGTTAGTAAGCGAGCAGTGCTTTCCGTGATCAGAGCTCTGAAAAGGAGACGTCTGGAAAGCGGAAGGGGTGGAGGTAGACTGACTCTGACCCAAGAAGGGGTTGGAGGGCAGTAAACCTCCATCGGAAAGGGTTCCAGCCTGAGACTGCGCCCTGGGAAGAGGGGAGGTCTGAAGGAACAAAGTGTCACAGTTTTTTTATGCTTTCTTCTTTCTAGGTAGGTGTCTGACGCTAACTCGTTTAGCTCAAGGTTGGCATAATTCGCCAACATTGTTTCATTTAGCCTTGGCAAAAATACTCAGAAAACTACCTGATCTTGAGTCTCACATAGTACAGTATGTTGATGATTTATTGATCTCATCCTCGGATGAGGAAACACACAGAAAGGACATGGAGGTGATTTTGCAACATCTAGCAGACAGTGGACTGAAGTGCAATCCTTCAAAGGCCCAGATTTGCCAAACGGCTGTCACTTACCTGGGCCATGAGATATCTCAAGGCCAGCATCAGCTTACAGTAGATAAGCTGAAGGCGATCAGAGAATGTGTACGTCCAAATACTGTACGGGGTGTCAGGAAGGTCTTAGGACTTTTCAACTACAGTCGAGCACACATTCCTAATTTCAGTCAGATCTCACAACCTATCACAGACCTGTTAAAGGGCCCCTTACACGCTAACGACAAGATTTATTGGGGGAATGACTGTGAACAGGCCTTTGACAGGTTGAAAAAGACCTTGTGTTCAGCCCCAGCTCTGGGTCTTCCTAACTCAGACATGCCATTTCATTTGTATGTTCATGAGAATGAAGGACATATGTCAGCAGTACTAACACAGGAACATGGGGGTAGGCACCGGCCGGTTGCCTACTACTCAGGGAAGTTAGATGCAGTAGCAGCAGCAATGCCAGCCTGCCTGCGAGCTGTTGAAGCTACATCTCTGGCTCTAAAGCGAAGTGAGGGGATTCTGGGAGTAATGGATGTGACCATACACGTGCCCCATGATGTGATGTTGATCCTCTCGGGTCCCAAATCCTCTGCAGTCCATATATCAAGATGGACTCGCTGGGAGACACACCTCACACTCCCATCAGTCACACTGAAGAGAGTCAATAGTCTAAACCCAGCATCCTTGATGCCAACACCAGATGAGGGTGATCCTCACAAATGACACTGTAAATATCTCCCTCCCACAATCTGGTGTCAAAGAAGTCCCTATTGAAGGTGCTTTAAACCTTTATGTGGATGGATCATCCTATTATGTGGATGGTCGTCGCCATACTGGATGGGCAGTCTGTACAGCAGACGGCCGTCTAGTAAAATGTGGCTCACTCCCTGGAGCATCAGCACAAGTTGCTGAACTTAGAGCATTGACAGCAGCCTGTAATGTCGCTGCAGGCTGCAAGGTGAATATCTACACAGATTCCCGATATGCTTTTGGAGTTGTTCATGATTATCTTAGCCTATGGGCAACTAGAGGTTTTCTTACTAGTGAAGGTTCACCCATTCGTCACGGAGAAATAGTTTTGGATCTCCACAGAGCCATACGCCAACCAGAAGAAGTTGCAGTTCTAAAAGTAAAGGCTCACACTAAGAATCAGGATGAACACAGCATTGGAAATGCACATGCAGACGGATTAGCGAGAGAAGCTGCTGTAGATGCAGATGTGGATTTTTGTGAGATAGCAGTTACAGATGAGCAACCGTCCCAGCCGACCCAGAGTCTCACATCTCTGGAAGACCTCAAACACATCCAAGGTTCAGCTCCAAGGCTGGAGAAATGGAAATGGATGGAAAATGAGGGTAGACTAGATGACGAGGACATCTGGCGAGGACCAGAGAACCAATATGTCCTGCCTAACTCCCTTATGTCCATTATGATTCAATTGTATCATGGTTTAGCTCATGATGGATCACGCAGGACATTTGAGAAAATGAGTAAAACCTGGTGGCATCCCAAGTTGCGAGGGAACATTAGTGATCACGTGAAACGATGTGTCACATGTTTGACTTGTAATACGGGGCCTACATTGAAGGTCCCTTTGAGACAACAGCCAAAAGCTCATGCTCCATTCGCTAAGATTCAGTTAGACTTTTGTGGACCTTTCCAAAGGTCACAAGGGAAAAGCTATCTGTTGGTAGTGATCGACCATTTTACCAGATGGACAGAAGCCTTTGCGACTGCGGCTAACGATGCAAAAACAGTTGCCAAAATTCTACTGACTGAAATCATACCAAGATTTGGCCTTCCATGTTCTGTGGACTCTGATCAGGGAACCCATTTTTCTGGTAAAATCTTCAAAACTGTACTCAAAGCGTTAGGCATCAAACAACGGCTGCATTGCCCATGGCACCCCCAGAGCAGTGGCCTAGTAGAACGCTGCAATCGCTCAATCAAAAACAAAATCAGGAAGGCCCTCTTTGCGTCTCCGGGGTTATCTTGGGTGGATGCTCTTCCATCTGTATTGATGTCACTGAGAGCAATGTGTAACCGAACATCTGATCTCTCTCCCTTTGAAATGTTGACAGGTCGGCCGATGAGGACACCTGGAGATCTCTGCCTGGCGGGTGGTGAATTACATGTTATGGGTGACAGATTGCTAATGTACTGCAAGACTCTTTCTCAATCTCTTCCCAGGTCCCCCTGCAACGACGACCTCCAGGCTCCAGCTGCAACGGGCCCCGACGTTAATATTGGGGATGAGGTTTTTGTGAAACAAATGGTTAAGAAAGGACCTTTCAAACCCGTATGGTCAGGACCATACTTAGTTCTGTTAGTAGTACCATCAGCAGTGAAACTACAGGGAATTAGAAGTTGGATCCACAAAAGTCAGATCAAGTTAGCTCCTTCTGCACAAACTGCAAGCGCAGCGCCCGATCCTCTGCCTCTAGACGAACCTAAATTTGACATTTCGTCTGGTCAGGGCAGTGGGGAGGAAGATTAGATACCTTTTTTGGTGACATTACAAGTTGAGGAAAATTTAGCTCTACTATAATCCTATTGGGGGCCTTTAAAACGTTTTTTTTTATTATTAATAAAAATAAATAAATTTATTTTTCTTTTGAACTAACTAACTAATAAATTGTATAAGTTGTATAACTCTTTCTACTTTTTTTTACCATTGTGTAACCATTTGGTAATTTGGGTGCATTGATGCCGTTACACCCAGTTGGAAATATAGAGTGTTCACAATACCTGCTTCTCAGCGGAGAAGCACAGGCCCCCCCACTCTCTCCGACCGAGATTTGGATACGTACCGCACAAATTGTGTGGCGTGCCTTGACTTCCTCTCTTCGCAAAAGGAGGGAAACCTCTATTGGACAAGTTTGCGAAGATCGAAAGCCAAGAAAATGAAACTTTTATGGTGGCTGGAGGCTATCCTCCTGTTAGGAATGTTTAATCTACTAAAAACGAACCTGACTGAACAAACTAATCTGAAAATGAAAGAGACTAATGACGACATGACAGTAGAAGACCTACAATTGACTACATTAGACCCTCTAGAGACAAATATCCAGACTGAAGTTATGGTACCAACTACAGTTAACACAGCTGTTAAGATACAGAGTAACAGTGTCAAGCAAGTATACCGTTAATGGAAGAAGAAATGTGGTGTAGAAAAGAGAGACCAAACTATGTGTTTAAAGATATACTCACTAGAAAACTCCCCTCAACATACTGTGACCCTACATTAAAGGAGTGGCATTTTTATCATGATGTTAGCGATGCAGTACTCACATATGGGGTAATTGTAAAGGAAGCCAGATACACTTTGGTAGTCCATTTGATTTATAAAGAGCCTATCTATATCTTCGTAGGTCCCGATAACTCTACTTGGGGTAATGATACAGTACCATTAGAAGGTTGTTTCCTAGGTTCATCTGTAGTTCATCTTTTGATTGAGAGCTCCAGATGGGAAAAAGCCCCAGAATGGGAAACAATATTGTACCATGTGTACTATGGTCAGTCTCCAAGGAAATGTCATATGATAGGACCCTCAGGGATAGTTCCAAAAGATATTAGGGCTAAAAATGCTAGTGCTAAAATGCCCAATCCTGATTGGGTTGAGTATTGTCCAGAAGTTAAACCTATTACAGCTCCTGGCTTAGTTAAACACTCTAGATGGTACACTATGTACCCTCTTAGCATATTACATGTGTTTGAGGCAAAACTAGATATGGACCTTTCACCTTGGCTAAAAATGTGTAAGGAATTCTCTAGTCTAACTGATGAGATTCACAATCTTTATGAGAAATTGCTCACCCGTCTTCCTCGCTGCTCAAGCAAGAGAAGGAAAAGATCAGCCGAGGGTTGGGTGGGGGCAGGACTAGGAACTTATAACACATTTGCTCAAGCTATATCTGAATACAATCACAATTGGGTAGAAAGTGAACTTGTCCTTGCTGGTGAGTGGGTGAATCGGGCGGCCAGTGCAAATACAAATGGCGCCTCGAGTTTGGCTAATGCAGCACGATACAATTTGGGCATGCTTGGTGAGGCTGTAAAGGTTATCAGCAGGAGTGTTGATGTTTTCAGAATGCGTTCAGCAGGATGTTGGAGAGAGCAGAGCGAGAGCAGCAGTGTTACCGAGCGGGACAGGCCACTATTGCCGAATGGAACTCTATGATTACAGATCTGAAAGATGGGTATATCCCGTCGGAAATCGCCGGCCAACTCCTGGCTGCAATAACACTTCCGGCTCCATGGCACATTGTGGGGGAGGTTCTGCCGGTATCAAGAGTTTGTGCTGACTCAGAACACACTCTGAGGGGTGTGATTACATTTCCTCTAGTTCGCGGCCCTGGATACACAGTACGCCGTGTAACTGCTCTCCCATTTCCCTGTGGGGACCACTATCAACACTGGTGTAGATGGCTTATGGAAGCTTATGTAGATGAGAGCGATAACCTGTTTGACAGAAAACATTGTCAACAAGTAGGCCTAAATGTATTTTGTAATGGCGCCTATGTTTCCAAAATTAATATTTCTGATTTCTCCACTGGTTTTGAAGTGACTAAAGATCTCCCAAACATTCGGCCAGTTCAGATATCACACACTCACTGGTGCGGGACAGGTGAAGTAATTATTAATGATAATTATTGCTCTATAAGGCCTGTTTGTGTTTCCCCAAACCCTCGTTCTTTAACATATATGGGACAATCTCTTTTGCAGACCTTGCATATTCCTAACATCTACTTGGAACCGCATAATTGGACAGTAGGCACAACATACGAAATGGATGACATATTGTTAACTCTAAGTGATAATATTAAGAATCATGTATTGATGACTGGGGTTACAATTGCTAAAGCTAAAGTTGAAATTGGAACAGCTGAAAAAGGCTTTAATGACGCTAAAGGTTATGTGCAAACAGCCAAGAAACATTATGCTGTCATTAAGACATTCCAAGCGGGTCATGCTATTATTGGAAGCGGAATTCCATTTGGAAAAATTTGGGTTACGGTGGCACAGATCATTTGGGCCTCCTCAATCGTTACTCTTATTATGACTTGTTATATGTACCATAAACTTAAGAAGTTAGTTGCAGACATGAGAATGATTAGTATGAGACAGTATATGCATATTTAGATTTAAAACATATTTACCTGCATATCTATCTTGTAAACGTTTGGTAACGAAGACGAACATAAAGGAATTTAAGTTTTGTGTGCCTGATTCATTTTGGTCATGTTTTTATCTGTTTTGATATGTTTGACTGTTCAGCTAGAATTCATCAGCTCTCCTCCTAGATAGAAAGATTACTGAAGGAAAACTAACTCCTGCTGAGGGACTGACGGGGGTATCCTTGGAAATGAAAGGGTTCTTGGGGACATATGAGCCTCAGGAATGTTTGCATTCACAAGATGCTGATTGACCTGTGAGGTACTCAGTGAAGACGGACCATCCCTTCCCCTATTTTGGTTTTCCTGAAGTAAAGTAAAATGTCTGATATCTCAGAATTTTGGTTTAAAAGGAGGGAATGATGGGTAATGGCTGAAAGTTAAGCTATGTTTTCATCTAGTTGTGGTTTTGTTATATTTCACTAAACACTATAGATTGTATTTTGTATAATGTGTAATGTGTAAGTCACTAAGTGGTTCCACATGTAAACTCTCCCTAGCAAGTTGACAAGCTTTATTTATGTCATTGAACTGTGATTGGACTTCTCCCGAACTGTGGTTGGGGCCTCTATCATCTGTTGTTAGAGAGGGCCCTAAGACAGACCATGACTTTACTAGAGAGTTACGACCACTCTAACGGTGATCTTTGACCTGATGTGTCTCAGTGTCCAGCATCTGTGTGTTACCTAACAGACTCGAACCATCTACTTAATATTCATATAGGAATGCTTATGTAATAGAGCGTGTACAAATCCTATAGGCTGAATAACAGTTATTTGTCTCTGAAGACTATAAAAAGTCATGTATGTGAACAAATACTTTGAAGACTGTATCTTGTACCTCTTCCCGACCGGTCGTATTCATTAAACTGAGAAGGTGATTTCTGAGTCTGTCGTTTGTAATCTGTATCTTCAAGACCATCACTTTTGATAAAATCCCTACAGTAGTCCACAGGTAGGAGAACTAGCGACCTTTGAAAGTCTCCTATCGTCAACATTTGCCGTCCGCTTGGGTCGCGGACACGGTTCCTGGTCATCCAGAGGAGTTCCTTGAGAGTCATTCTTGGACAGCCATCTGGTGCCCGCTCCACCTCAACATGGGCTCTACCTCCATGACTTATGATCTCCTCTGGTTCATCATCATCCTCATCATCAGATATGACCATCATGGCTGCAGCAGCATGATTCATAGACACCCTCCCCCGAGGAGCCATGGAGGAAGAATGACCTAAGAGCATAACAATAGTCAAATAACATGTTATAGCATTTTCACATTTATTTATTTTTAGCTTTTTTCTATCCTTTATTTATTTTGGTGTCCCATTAAAAAAGCACATTATTTTTAAGTTGTTACTATATCTTTTTTTAATTCCACCCCATACAATTCTTTAGAAAAACATTTCTAGTATCAAAGTGAACAAGTCATTCACTAACCAAACAAAATTGATCTAAAGGTCAAGGCCCAGCTTGAGGAAGGGACCTCCTCTTCCTCTTCCTTCACCACAATCTGGCAAGAGGCATTGCGCTGCTGGCACTCCACTTCCTCCTCTTCATCATCACTGCTTATCACCACAATCTCCTCAGGCACATCATCGTCATCATCATCAGATATGATGATGAAGGGTGGAGCAGCATGATTTCTAGACACCCTCCCCAGAGGAGCCACAGTGGAGGAATGACCTAAGAGCATAACAACAGAACATAACATGATAAAAGCATATTCACATTTATTTGTGTGTTATTTATTAGTGGTTTATAAATGCCTCATGGATGAAAGTTATTATAAAGTGTTAATGTGTGTTAATATGTTAACACATTGTTTCTTAATAAATGTAATTACTTACCAAGTTGTCGTTGCACTTGTCGTTGCATTTCTATGAAACAGCAAACTCGTGATGGTGAATATATCAAAAATCGTGTTAAAGTCGTGTTGTTGTGATACACCTGAACTCTCTCTCTGTAGCTTTTATAGAAGTAGAATGATGTTGCCGAGCAACAGTATTTAAAAATTAACGTTTACCGACCTGCCCCACATGCGCTTGGCGGATTCCTGCTCCATTGCTTTGCTGGAGCCAGCAAAGTTTTGGGCGCAGGACTCGGTGTGTTCCTCCTTCCAGGTCTTGTAGTCCTCCTTGGTGACCTTTTTGTCCTTGACAGCCGTGGCTTTGAGGACACAAGAGTGGCAGTAAGTTGACAGCACCTCGTAGTCGATGACTAGCCCGGTGAGGATGTCAATACAGACCCCGATGCCATAATGTGAGGAGAACCCCCTCTTCTGCCAGGTTCCGTCGAATGATACAGAGACGTCGATGACAGCGTCCGGATCCTCCTGCAGGAGCTCTGCCACATCTGGGTCGGTGTCGGCGTAGGCCTTCCGCATCACCTCTCTGGTCTTGTAGAGGCTCTCAAGACCTCTGTTGGTCTCTACGGCTGAAATAAAAAGCAAAGCAAATCACCAACTCTTCATCTGAAGTTTTATTGATAAAACGTAAAGATGAGAACAAAGAGACTGATGCATTTTATTTCCATTATGTATATATATATATATATATATATATATATATACATTGTTTGTCTTGGCCCTTAACCCAGAGTGTTGTGCATATTATTCTGGCCACTGAGCTGGTGTACATCCTTCAACAGGTCTGCAATCTGTTCCTGCTGAAGGTAGCGCTAGCGAGCTGCTCCTCACGGACCATCAGCATGTTCCCCAGGTCGTTGACGGAGCCCTTCCACAGGGGCCTCCAGGTAGGCCTCTGGTAGCGACGGGGACTGCATTTTTTGCAAGAAAAAAAAGAAAGAAAAAAAACCGATGAGGAAGTGGAGGAGGAAGAGGATGGCCTTCCTCACTCCATTGGTCAACAATGGTGATGGGCCAGGATGTAGGTGTTCCGAGGAGAGGCCTCCTCTTCCTCGCCTTCCTCTGGCTCCTCTTCCTCCACCTCCCCCTGCATTGTTAAGCGCATCAAGCACGACCCGTCTAGCTCTTGGGCTGCTTCTTTGCATTGCAACGCGAACACTCCTACGCAGGATCGTGCTGATAACGCGAAGGTCGCGGGTTCGATACCCGTACTGGCCACCATCTATAACAACTCCCCCTCCTACTTATGGGAAACGGTTGTGTTATCACAAAAAGGGATAGCGAAATAGCGAGCTGCTCCTCACGGACCATCAGCATGTTCCTCAGGTCGTTCACCTCGGCCTGCAGCTGTGCACTCTGGTCCTGGCTCTGGACGATCAGGCGTTTGGCCATCTCCAGCTCCTGCTCCGTCACCTGCTCCACCCCCAGACGCAGCTCTGACAACTCCTGGGCATGCTGGGAAAATGTGACCATCCTCCCCAGATCCTCCAGAGGTAATCCCTGTTCAGCATCCACAAGAGGACGGAGCCCTTCCACAGGGGCCTCCAGGTAGGCCTCTGGTAGCGACGGGGACTGCATTTTTGAATAGCATCAACATTTTCCTCCACGTCCACTTCACCACTCTTTCTCTTCTCTCTGGCCAAGCGGAGCTGCATCTGCCTCTTTTTGCTGAATTTTACTTCCATCTTATGTTTGTTTTCTTATCGTCTCTAACTTCTCTAACTTCTCTAACTTCTCTAACTTCTCTAACTTCTCTAACTTATCTAACTTATCTAAATTATCTAACTTATCTAACTTGTCTCTAACTTATTAACTTATCGTCGTTTTCTTATCCTCGTAACTCCACTGAATCAATCGTAACTCCACTGAGTCAATCCTTCCGCGTCACATGGGACACGAGAACCAATCACATTCGAGAATTCTCGCATCAACCAATAGGATCGCGTATTTTCAAAAAATGCAACCTATCTATTTTAGTGATTGGTTGCTGATACAAGGGGCGTTGTATATTTTTTTTGCGACCATTTTTACCGAGAGAAACAGATCTATCCAACGAGCCCAGGGTTGCCATATTTCAGGCCCTGTCCACACCTATACGTTTTTTTGATAAACGTTTTTGGTATATAAAAATATTACCGTCCACACCAGCATGTTTATAAACAATGTCTGTATCCACATGCATACGCATGAACGCAATATAAACGCTGTCATTGAGCATTCCACACCAGTAGTCGGCGATATAATATTATCCCCATAGCCCCGCTGGCCAATCAGACGCCTCTGTCTCTCTATCCGCTTGTTAAGTCTGACGTCAAAAGTGACGTTTAGCCATTTCCGAGTCCAAACCAGAAATTCCCCGCACCAGAGTACCTGTGAACTACAGCGGTAGAATGACAGTTTAATCGTTTTTTTAGACTCTGATCTATTCATACAACAAGGGACACAGCACTTTTCCGTTTTCTCCATATTGTCAGGGTATTTGAGCCTCGGAAAAGCGCTATATAAATATAATTAATTATTATTATTTCGGCATTTCGAAGACAGAGCCTCAGCCAACGTTGGACCCGGAAACACGTCACGACTTAACAAGCGGATGTTCTCGATCATTAACCTTGCATTTATATGTAAACAGGTTAAAAGTCCAGTTAACAGTGAAAGAACTAGAAGCACTTTGTACACATGCATTTTCCTCGCTTGTGTAGTGTAAGGTGATCAACTTCTCCAGAATTGATTTAATTGAGTCGTCACTTACAAGCGAGTCCGTTTAATCTCAACGAGACGTCCTTGATATAACTTCTAAGATAAAAGGATCCAATCAAATATTCCGCACCACTACTGAACTGTTCTTTAAGAGAATATTTATTCGAGCACATCTGCAAACAATAATATCAGCATACAATAGCATTTCATTCCATGGAAAGGGGTCTTATCTAGCTTCACCTCCACAGACCAGGATTAGCTGGTTAACTGCAGAAGTTTCACCGGAGAAGAGCCCCCCTTCGCCTGGGACCACAGTCTTTATCTATTTTTCTTAACATTTTGGGATGGGCTGTCCCTCTTGGTAGGTTTTATGGTAAACGTCTGTTTTATGTCTGAATGTGGCGTTCGACTCCTTTCGGTGTCCGTGCGAGTGTGTTATCTTCTTCTTCTGACCCCCCGGTCGTTTGTCATGGTGGGAGTGTTTGGACACTCTGTCTGCAACGCTATCCTGAACAGCCTAGCACGACCTTAGACACACACACATTCTAATGTTTTTTTAAGGAACCAGTAAGCATATGCACACAGTTATGTTTTTAGAATGCACAGATATTTTGATAGTTATTTTGGGTGTATTCTACATACGTTCTAAAGCACTAATTGGCCAGTTATTTAATCTTCAAACACATTCCTTCCATGACCAGGTCTGTATGGTTCTATGTCCTTATCAGGATCGCTTGTGTAAACATCACTGTTGCCAGGCCCACAGACTTCCCATGACTTGGGATTCGATTAACAAGTTTAAAATACAATATTGAAGAATAGACTTATCATTAATCATTAGTTATGATAGTATAAAATGAGTATAGGAAGATAGGATATCATAACAGCAGGTACAAAATGGTTGTTAGTACATAGGTAAAAATAAGCAATCTACAGGCGGTTTGAACCACAACACTTTCTCCCAGTCAGGAGCCCCTTCCCCCCACGTCACTCAAAAGCAGAGCCTCTCTTCCATGACTCTGTGAGACTTCACCTGATCCCAGTCACATATTATTTAAATGAACACACAGTATTTAATACAAATCCCTAACAGTAGCCTCGACCACCGTTGCCTGTTGTAAACATAGTAGTTACTGGTGCCAGGATATGGATAACGTTGGAGGGAACAGCAAACAGCTGCAGTGCGCATGATCATAGAAATCTACGCGACGTGACAAACACAAAAAGCACGGTCTATCTCGTCCACACGTCAAAAATATACGGCGAATATACAGCGTTTTTAAACATCTTCGTTTTCAGAGGGCAAAAACTCGTTTGCGTCTGGACGAACCCCCCAAAATGAATATAAAAATCCACGTTTATCAAAAAAACGTATAGGTGTGGACAGGGCCTGACAGCAGCCGTTTCGGTAAAGCTGTGCGTAAAGTACTAACTTTTGGCGAATTTTTGAGGATTTTACAGACACATGCACCACAATCAAGTAAAATAAACAACCAAATGTGTTTTTGTCGACGTTTTATTGTCACTAATATGAAAGAAAACATGTTTAGGAGGCAAAAGAGCACCTCATTTCAAAATCGAACGGAAAAAGGGAAAATTGCAGAGGGAGCCAGACTGTCGGTGGGGGATGGATGACGGGCTGATTACGGACAGGTGTCAGTGATGACGGGCTGATTACGGACAGGTGTCAGTGATCAGACTCGTTATCCTGCTGGTCTATTTAACCTGTGTGTGTTTGTTCCCCCGGGAGAGTGAAGGAGACGGGGGAAACCTGCTGAGGTGTTGGAGAGAGACAGAGAGAACGAGAGAGAGCTGTACTTGTTCTTTATTCTTTATTATTTAGAAAAGACTCGCTCAGCACGTCAGTGACGTTGCTGAGCCGTGCTGTACGCCAATTAAAAACATATTTACAGCCGTTCCTCTGTGCCTAGAGACTCCTACAACAACTGAGTTGATTCAGTGAAGAAGTCCAATGCCAGTTGAGCATCATTGAACTTATAGTAACATGACATCAATTCTACTTCTGAGTCAAACCTGCCAAGAAAGATGGCTCATTAAAATGTTTGAGATTTCTTCTCAAGGCCACATGAGATTTGTTATTTTCTAAGCGAATGCTTCTGATACCCACCTAATTCAAAATACGAAATAAACCTAATTCAAATACTCCACTGGCTACAATTTTGTCAACTTTATTGCTGAAAATCAGATCAATCAATCAACACTTTGAGCTGTCCTTGAAATCAGGCCTAGTGGGTCTCAACTAACAATTGAGGTTCGGTTTAGGTTCCCACGAACATCTGAGATTGAATTAAACTAATTTAAGTTAAAATCACCAGTTATAATAAGCTCATCGCCTGTATATTGGGCAAGTAGATCCCCAAGTGCTTCAACAGAATCCTTTCCAGCAGATGGAGAACAAACAAGATAGCCTGATAAGGCAATATCAGTGTCAGATATACTGATTCTTTTGAGCCATGATTCACTCGAAACAAGAATATCTGGGTCGGTTTGTAGTACAAATATTTAAACCTGATCTAACTTTTGATATAAACGTCACGAGATGAAACGGGACCTAATAATAGGATGGGAAGTTCGCAGGCATGTTGATTAGACACAGCTGAAGTGGGTTAGCTGATGAGCGAACTAGTCATGGGATTGGCTGTTGTACCCTTTAAAAAAAACTGGGTTTAGGTGAGAGAGTGAGAGGAGAGAGGGGAAAAGGATTACGTGTGTTGATGTGAATGGACTGTTGGTGATGTTCTCTTGGCGTGAACTGTGAGTGAGTGGCTAGTATTATTGCCACACTATTAACCAGTGTTACGACCCCATATGTGTTCTAGTGGATACGGGGTGTAACAATTAAATAAAACCGGGGGGACAAGAATCAGAGGTGAAGGGAAATAAAATAAACAAGATTTATTGTACAAAGGAAACACAAACAGGTTTCCGTGAAACTCTTAACTGAAAATTACTCTATAAAAAAGGAGAGTGAATGAATCTACACTATTAAATAAAATAAAACAAATATTATAATTATTATTATAATTATAATTATTTGGCCACGAATGTTGAACTTTTGTGTTCCCCTATCACTCCCACTGTTTTGGAGTAGCGGTGGCTAAATGCATGTGTGCAGACGGATGCTATTGTTTTGACAGGCCATTTTCACATAGGGGGGGTTGATGTGGGCCTCAGTCAATACCACTAGATGGCAGCATTACCAAACCCATGTGAATGACATCACCTCAAACCTCTCTGTGTGAAGCATGACACCTCCAGAGACTGGGAGCCAGACTGCTACCACAGTGCTTGTGTTGCTGCCTCCCTAAGTATGTGGGGGCAGAAATCATATCATTTAGCTCCAATATGAATGCAAGTATATGCATCATGTTGAGAATGGTACACATTGCCCATAGAGGTTGCAATATCTATATATTTCATGGGTTGTCCATCCTTTTACATGTCCACTATCTGAACGGAATCAGGACAGTTCAGGCTACACCTTACAGTTTTTCTCTATCGCTTTACAGTTTTTCTCAGTTGCTAAAACACTAAACCCCATTCTCAACCAAATTCTCAGTGCAGGGCTTGACGCTTACCTTTTCCCCAGGTAGCACTGTGCTACCATGTTGAAAAATTTAGTAGCACACCAAGAATTTCAGTAGCACAATGAAAATTGCGCAATTTTCGTCAACAACGACAACAAATTATCATAATCATAAAATATCAAAATGATCATAACCGGCTCTTGGCCGTAATAAAAATGGAGACTCACACAATGTAAAGGGGAAGTAAGAATATTAATTTCAGTTGGCCCACGGTTCGGTATGAACCTCGGTTTTTGGGTCACAGTCCGTTTTTTTTTTTTTAAATGCTACTATTTATTTACAAACTGTTACTTTATTTTGCTTATACTTATGGAACTTTAACATTTAGACACATTCCAGAATATGACTGGTAAATTGTATAATATAAATATATATAAACAAAAAACACTTTCAAATGTAAAAAAAATACATAAACACTTTCAAATGTGACTTGCTGTTGACTGGAACTACGGATCATAAGCTTTCAAATGATGTGTCATACATTGAAATCCGAAAAAAGATGAAGTTAGAGTCATTTGAATGTTGTTAGACGTCAGGCACATATAGGGTTAACCTCTTTGTAATGAAACCGGAAGCAAACGCTGCTAGCAGCTAGCAGCTAACAAAACACAGCGCTACGAACTATGAGAGCTGTATCCCATATACCCATTATGCGCATTTTAAGCGCATATAGGACTCGCGTGAAGCATTTCTGCGACACGTGTTTCTGTTCACAGTTTTTATTCCCTCATCGCTTATACACATAAGTTTGACTGCGCATGACAGTTCAGCAGCCTTTTAGTCGCACTGGTGCGATTGAATGTATTTCCAAGTCGCACAGAAATATATTCACTCGCAAATGCGACCAAAACAGTCGCACTGTCGAGCCCTGCAGTGGCCTAAACTCATTTGTCGAATCAAACACTCTTTTGGCCAAACCTTCAACACTGTTCAGGTACTTAGACACAATTTGCAAAACTCATCCGCTCTTTGTTGCCAAACCTTAAACACATTCTTAGTCACTAAACACATTTCACACTGTGATACACTTGTGTTGCAAAATTGTGAACACTGGCAGCAGAATGTGAACACAACTCCAACACAGTTGTCATCTGTTACACACAACAACTCAACATTTAACACACATGTTTCTAATGATGTGATCAGACCAATTGGGCAGGGTAAAAGTCAGTTCAGAGTGCACAGGTGGCACATGTGCATCCATCTACAATGGACGGAAACATACAGAGAGGCAGAGGAGGAAGAGTTCTGCACTTTTCTCCCAACAACAAGAAGCACTCATTGTTGACATGGTCCTTCAAAATAATGCCATCCGACTCTGTGAAATCCAGCAGAGAGTGATTGAAGACAATGTCAACCTTGATGGTGTCCTCACATGCAACATTTACTGATTGTAAGTCGCTTTGGAATAAGGCGTCTGCTAAATGCCAAAATCTAACCCTACACACACTTTCAGCACTGATGCTTCCAGTACAATTCTATGCTCCAGTACAATTCTATGCTTCAGTACAATTCTATGCTCATAGGCCTACTGTTACTGTAGGCTAGTAGTTGCAGTTGCTACGTTTACGGTACTGTAAACTAGGATATTCTTCATACTGAAATGTCACTTTGTGCCGAAACAAGAAACCAGAGCAACATTTTTGTTCAAGCATTGAATCGTATTAAAGTTCACAATATTAACATTTTCGAATCTTGAACGTAACTCTACTGTCGACTCCCAGGTCCACTAATCGATCCATTGCAGACAGAGCAGCGGGACATCGAACTCTCACCAACTTGACAGGGTCAGACATGGCTTAATCGAGCATGGAAATTAGTTTGTTTCTGCAGATGACCTTCTTTACACATCTTCCGCTGTCATTTTCAGTCGATTGGGGGACAAATGTCAAATTGATTATCACGAACGGTGACTATATTTCTAAACATATGCTAGAATGATACTATAGGCCTGACAGTAATCGAACAATAAGAACCCAGTGTTCTATAATGCTGGTCCGGTCATTAATTAAGAATGGGTCACAGTGTAGCTGGATTGACTAGCTACACCGGTGTTACATTGTAACATTGCAAAATAGCTTCTATTAAATGTTCAGTATGCATGCCATTACTCCATTGCAAGGCACATTATCGTTGCAAGGGAAGTGACTAATGCACGCGCCCTTTTCTCTTTGGTTGAAAATGATTGCATTTGCATTGAGGAGGTTGACTCCATGTGGGGTAAGCGGAACATAACATCAGTCTAATAGTGATATTGATCTGCCTGTTAGCTTGAGTAGTTAAAACAAAGAAGGTCTGGATCCTCTCGGCTATTATTTGGAATCAGATGTACCACATCAAAGCCCTAATGAGACATGCATTACTGCCACAATGCCCTATCAACAACACTATCTTTCCTATTCCCAGGGTCCCACACGGCGATCTCTGCAGCAGGTGGTCCGAGTGTCCAACTGCCCAGTGAATAGACAATGTGTTTACACCAGCTCCTACATGACAAGCTTCCTCAGTTCTACTGCTCCCCAGACTACCAGCCTCCAACAGGCTGCTGAGCCACAGACCACTGAACTGCTCTGCCGCTCGTCCCTGCCAGGGTCAGCCAGGGGCCCCAGAGAGAGTGGACACGGAGAGGGACCAGAAACGCCTCAGTATGAAAGTCCTCACTCAGGCGCCCAAGCCCGCACTGTACCTGGGCTTATCTGGCCTCATTCCATTCCTAGCCGCCCCTGTCTTTATGGCCGTGACACAGTCCTACTACCCTGAGGTGGCCTATGCACAGGTGGTCTACGGGGCCTGCATCGTGTCCTTCCTGGGCGGGGCCCGCTGGGGGTTTGCCCTGCCTGAAGGAAGCCCGGCCCAGCCTGACTGGATGAACCTGGGCAACAGTGTGGTGCCCTCCCTATTGGCCTGGATGGCGTTGCTGTGCAGGGACAACATCACAGAGGGAGCCCTGCTGGTCGTCATGGGACTGGGCCTCTCCCTGCACTACGACCTGGTCCTGCTGCCCGGATACCCTGGCTGGTTCAAAGCCATGCGGACTATCCTCACTCTTGTGGCTACCTTCTCCTTAGTGGCCACACTGACACTGAAGAAGATGTGTCCAGAGAAAAATATCACGGCGCTTGAGAATTGACAAGCTATAGTGGCTAGGGAGCTTTCAATAATGACAAAGACCAGACTTTAGTAGCTGTATTTAAGTTGCACTGCAGTGAGATCTCAAAAATCATTGTGACTGAAAAATACAGTGTTTCTCATTGGTTTGGCTGCAAAGGCTCACCTGAGCCCAATACACTTCTGTAAAAATGGATTATGTAAAATAAAGATATAATAAAGACAGAGAGAGACATTTCATAGATATGTGTTTTCATTTAATCAATGTGCTACTGATGACATTGAAGTACATCAATGTGTGAGGGCTAAAATATAAATTAACTTTGTTATCTAGTGATGTTGCTGAATGAAGGGGATAAAAGCTAATAATTCCAACCTCAGTGTTTTAAAACAGTGTTTACTGACTAAAAAGGCACACATATTTACAGTTATACAATGGCTGCATTTCAGCCAACGAGCATTGCATTTGAACATAAATACTGAGTAACCAGTACCAATTAATGCCACTTTTAAAACATTTCAACATCAGTGACTGTTTTTGGAATGGAATGGAATGGAATGGAATGGACTTTATTTGTCATTGCTACAGTACAGGTACCAAACAACGAAATTTAGGAGGGGTGGCTCCCCTGGTGTTAGGAAAGGGAAAAACAAAAACAAAAAAAAACATTTTAGAAAAAGCATAAAATCACAAGAAGGTAAGGAGCTGGTTTACATCAATAAAGGCTATGTACACAATCCACTGTACTATACTGCACAGATAGTCAACTAGGGTTGTCATATTGCACAAGAGTATTTTTTCACATTATTTTAAAGTGTCACAGTTTGCAGGCTTGAAAATGTACATGTTTGTGCCTCAGCACTAGCTGCCATACAATCCGTCCGGACTGTCCTGGGCCCAGAACTTAGGCCTTTTCTGTGTTCAGGGCCTTGACGGCCCTGTGGTAGAAGCAGTCCTTCAGTCTGTTTGTCTTAGCGGCCGGGGTCCTGTACCTCCTGTTCGAGGGCAGCTTGACAAAGTGTACGTGCCCAGGGTGGGTCGGGTCCCTGGAGATCTTGGAGGCCCTCCTGAGACAGCGTGTGTTGTACAGCTCCTCCAGAGAGGGGAGGGGGGCGCCGGTGATCTTTTACAGAAGACGTAGCCTCAAATGCACAGCAAAGCATTTTCAATAACAATTTCACATGAGGACCATATAATGTAGCTTAAAGTAGCTTCATGTCAAGTAAGTGGGGTACAAGGTTTAATACGTCTCAGTGTAAACAACTTAGAGTAATAAGCCCCTCAAACACATTGCCATCTACTTTCAGTCCAAAATGTAACGGATAACCCACTTGAAATTTAGAAAACAGTTTTGGTGTTAATTGCACTGTGAGAGATTAAAGGTGGGTCAAAATAATATATAAGTCAAAGTGCACAGGTCGATCAGTTCATATCATGTCAGAGAAAAGAGTGACATTCTCATGAACATCTTGGAGCACCACTGTATGACGAAATGGTGCAAAGAGACTTCTCTCTGTCAATTGAGAGCCATATCTTCACTCATTGAAATTAGGCTACATCCTGAAAGTGCCACAGTTCAGACACACTTGCTAAAAGATCACAGTGCACAATAGAAGCAATTTACCTTGCAATCAAGACACACTGACACACCTCAGAGTAACTGACAGAGTGCTAGGTTGCCATTTTGGCTCAGTGTTCAATGTACAATGTCTAGTTCAGCAATATCAGCAACAAACAATCAAACATTCTGTAAATCCACCATCTCAAAGCCTACGGAAACAAGTGCTATTTGACTTTGAACAGCAAATTCCTCTACCAAGAAAAAGGCCCTCCGTTTGTGCTCTGTAAGATGCTGAGCATAATGTCTTGTACATGATCAAGTTTCCACTGTAGCTCACACTTCACTGGCTGGCTGAGGGTACGATGTGTGTGGTCATGGATATGGGAGGTGGGCAAGTAGATTCTACTGTGGCGTCCTGCCACTGTACAACATCTAAATCCATTGCTGGTGAAGGCCATGTTTCAAGCGAAATAGTAATAATGTGTTGGAGGAGGACTCTTCTGTGATATGGCTCTGGATGGAAACAGTGGACCTGTCTCTCAGAGGACGGCCACCCCTCCATCACAGCGGCTGGTGATCATGTTGCCGATCTCAGTCCAGGTGTCCAGGTGGGGGTCATAGATCTCCACTGAGTCCACAGTCACGGGTGGTGAAAAGTCTCCGCTGGTGGCCCGCCCCCCAACAGCGTAGAGCAGACCATTTACGGCTGATACGGACACCCCCGCCCCCGCCACCGCCATAGGTGCCACCTCCACCCACTTCTCCTGTGGAAGGAAAGACACATTATGGTTAAAAGACACACAGTCACAGTCTTTGTACTAGTCAATAATACATGCTCATCTATTGCGATTCATAGAAAAAAAACATCTTTGACATAAATATCTCAGCTCTCTAACCTTTTAGTCTATCTTTTAGTCAATTGGGTAGACTCTGCGGCTTTATCTAAGTATACAGGCACCACCCTCCCCTCTATAGGCGACCATCATTTAGCATGGGCCAAGTCAGTTAACATGTATTTTGTGAAGTATCCCCTTCATGTTATTGTTCAGTCAAAGGTCAATGTCCAATACACTAACTAATTGTACTAATTGTGAAGCCTTCTGTGTGACAGCAGAGACAGACACCAGACAAGACAGACAGGCTCCAACCTCCTCAGGACAGTACTTCTCCACCGTCTCCAGGGAGCCCAGCGCCTTGTTCCAGCCTCCCACAGCGTAGATGCAGTTGTTGAGGCAGGCCACGCCCACGTAGGCCCGTTGTGTAACCATGACAGGCAGCTCGCTCCAGCGGTGGGAGATGGGGTCGTACATCTCGGCCGAGCGCAGCTCCATCCTCTTGTCACTGAGACCCCCGATCACGTAGATGAACCCTGCAGAGCGATCAAAGGCCACACAGATCTAGTTGGTTCAGAGGACCTTCCTAACAATAACATTACGAGTGTTCATTAAGATCAAAGGGTAAATATGGTGTGAATATGGTATTACATTTTGCTTGTACATGTACTATATATATATATACATTTCTTCTTATTCTTCTTATTTTATTTGTTTTTAATTATCACTGAATAAGCATGCTAGTCTCTAAATCATAGGTTCCTTAGTGATCTCTGGGAGAGCCTAACCCTGTAACTCGCAGCAGCCAAAATAGAATCGTGGAACCGCCATGTTTCCGATGATCTCCCACTTGTTCTCTGCCGGGTCGTAGCGCTCCATCGTTTTCCCAATCTCCGATCCGATCCAACCACCTGCAAGAGCACAGTAGTGAGGTCACATGATACTCTATTCACATCTACTTCCATGTACTGCATGTCCCAAGTGACAGGCTGGTGTTTACCTAGTGCGTAGAGCGCCCCGTGACAGGGGCAGACGCCAACTCCACAGCGTGGGAAATTCAAAGAGGCTACTGCCGCCCACTGCTTGGTCACTGGGTCATATCTCTCTGTGCAGTCGAATATCATGGAGTCCTCCCTGCCTGGGCAATAGCAAACAGAAAGCATAATTATATTATGTCAAATGGAAATTCCACTGTGAAATATCGACATGTCAAACATGTATGCATACAGTATGACTCTGATTGCATTATGGCACTTGTACATCGCTTTTGTTTTTACTCATGAACTTGAAGGACCACCATCTGTTGATTTCCACACTGTATAACGAAGTTGTTCTACTTCTACCTCTCACAGACAGACAGACAGACAGATAGACAGACAGACTGAGTGCACTGTCTCACCTCCAACCACGTAGACCATGCCCTCCAGCACGGCCACACCCAGCCCACTGCGGGCCTGATGCAGGGAGGACACAGTGGTCCAGTATTGACTGAAGGAGTCAAAGCGCTCCACACAGCTGAGGGCTCTCCCGTCACACCAACGGACGCCCTGCAGCCGAGTGTAGCCTCCTGAGAGGGCGAAACCAGAAGAAACCAGCTAGAAATAAAACAAGGTTAAGTAATACAATAAACAATAAAACACTGGCAAATACAGATGCATTAAAATACTAACAGTCAGAGAGGGGAGAGAGACAGAGGAGGTAGGGGTGAGGAAGAGCGGAGGTGAGGGATAGCGGGGGTAGTGGAGCAGGGGTACTTAAAATGAGGCAGTGATGGGTTATGGGATGGGTGAGAGACGGTGATCAACAGGTGCATTGATCGACTATGGTTCGCTGCAGGATTTGTTTGAAAGCAGTGAGTGAGGTGAGGGCGGTGAGTTTGAGGGTGTTTTGTAAGGTGTTCCAGTCGTGTGCTGCAGCGAACCGGAAAGCGCTGCGCCCGACAACATTACGGGCTTTGGGGATGGTGAGTCGGACAAGATCACTGGATCTTAGAACGATGACGGGGCGGTGAGAGAGGTGCAGAAGGGATGAGAGGTAGAAAGGTGTTTTGCAAAGTATGGACTTGTAGATAATATGAAGCCAGTGACAGAGCCGTCTGCTGTGAAGAGATGTCCAGTCTACAAGGGTGTACAGATCACAGTGGTGAGTTGTGAAAGGCGCACCAGTGGCAAAACGAATGGCGGAGTGATGGAGTGTGTCGAGTTTCCTAAAGGGCAGACTGAGATGCCATCCTATAGATGGTATCGCCATAGTCGAATATGGGCAGGATGGTCATCTTGACAAGGTTATGTTTGGCTGCACGGGTGAAGGAGGCCTTGTTCCGGTATAAAAAGCTTAGGCGAGCTTTGACTTTTGTCTGCAGGTGCTTTATGTGGGTGGTGAAGGAAAGGGATGAGTCCAGCCAAAGGCCAAGGTATTTGTAACAAGAGACAAACTCCAGCTCGGAACCGTCAACACAGAAGATCTTAGGGGGGCTGCTGACACGATGTCTCCGGTCGCAAAGAATGCACTTTGTTTTTTTGGTGTTGAGGAGAAGATGGAGGCGATGAAAAGACTGCTCAATGGAGGTGAGGCTGAGTTGTAGAGTGGAAGCCGCAGAGTGGAGTGAAGGGCCTGCACAATACAAGATGGTGTCGTCAGCATAAAGATGGATCTGGGATTTGCCAGCATCTTTTGCTATATCATTGATGTAGATTGAGAACAACGTTGGTCCCAAGATGGAGCCTTGAGGCACCCCTTTAGAGAGGGTGAGATGGTCTGACAAGATATTTTCAGTCTTCACTTGCTGAACTCGGTCAGTTAGCTGGCAAACCAGTTGCAAGAGTTTGTCGAGAGACCAATGTTGGAGAGCCTCTGTAGAAGGATGGAATGGATGACAGAATCAAAGGCCTTAGCTAGGTCGATAAAGGCAGCGATGCAGACCTGCTTGGAGTCCAAGGAAGTGAGAATGTCATCCATAACTTTCAAGGTAGCTGTAATGCACCCGTGGCCAGGCCGGAACCCAGACTGCATGTTGGACAGGATGTTGTTTGAGGCCATGAAGTGGCTGAGCTGTTTGAGAGCCAGCTTCTCCAGGACCTTGGCCAGGCACGGCAAGATGGAGATGGGCCTGTAGCAGTTGGGGTCGGAGCTAGAGCCACCTTTAAAGAGGGGAAAGACCAGCGCGGATTTCCAGTCAGGAGGAAAGACAGACAGCTCAAAAGACATGTTGAATAGCCGTGTGATGGGAGCGGAAATGACAGGTGCAGCAGCTTTCAAAAACATGGGTTCGAGCCCATCAAGGCCAGCAGACTTGTTTGAGTCTAGCTTGGTTAGCTCCTCTAAAACCTCTGAGGTCAAGACAGGTTTAAAGGAGAAAGCGTCACAGCTGGAAGGAGGAGGAGAATGTGATGAAGCAGCAATGGGGGGAGTAGCTGAGAATACATGGGCCGAGTTGACAAAGTGATGATTAAAAAGCGAAGCCATGTGAGACTTGTCAGTGACAAGTGTCACCAAAGGTCATTGCACTAGGAAGATGAGGGGAAGTGAGTTTGTTTTCCATGGCTTTGACCGTTTTCCAAAACATCTTGGCGTCAGAGCCACAGGATGCAAATTTGTCCAAGAAGTAACTGGTTTTGGCTTTTCTGACAGCCTGAGTGCTTTTATTTCTACACTGCCTAAAGGCAAGCCAGTAAGCAGGAGACTGGGTGGAACGAGCTTTCCGCCATAAGGTGTTCTTCTGGCGGATCAACTCAGCCAAGTCATAGGAAAACCAGGGGCTGAAGCGATCCTTTATCCGTGATTTTATGAGTGGGGCGTGTTTGTTGATGATCTGATTAAAAGTTATCTTAAAATAGGACCAGGCGTCATCCACAGTGGAGACTGAATTAATTCTGTCCCAGTTTTCTGCTGCAACATCGTGGAGAAAGGCACCCAGCTCAAACTTCTTCAGAGAGCGCTTGGTTACGATCACTGATGGTCGCTTGATTGAGGAGCCAGAGCGTATGCATGCAATGGCACAGTGATCACTCAGATCTTGACTGAAGACACCAGATTTATAATTAGAAGGGGCATTCGTAAGGATGACATCAATCAGCGTGGCAGATGAAGGGGATTTCTGATTGTGTCTGGTGGGCTCAGATATGATTTGGGAAAGGTTCAGAGCATCGAATTGCTGCGTGACTACGTCTGGGGGGTTGAACATGTCCCAGTTGAGATCACCCAGGAGGACAAACTCAGAGGAAACGTGTGGGGCCAGGAGTACACCAAGTGCAGTTAGGGTGCAAGCTGGGGCAGAGGGTGGTCTGTAGCAGACAGCGACAGAGAGAAAGAAATTGGAAGACAGTTTGATCCTTAACACTAGCAGTTCAAATTGTTTGGGGACAGACTTGGAAATTAAGATAGAACATTGCAGATGGTCTTTAACAAACAAAACTACACCACCACCTTTGGTGGCTCTGTCCTGGCGAAAAATGTTGTAACCTGGTATGGAGATGTCTAGATTGAAAACACTGTTCTTAAGCCATGATTCTGAAATGGCTAGAACATCAGGAGTAGCAGTGTGTGCCCAGGACTTTAGCAGGTCTAGTTTGGGTAACAGGCTACGGATGTTAATGTGAAGAAAGCCCATAGACTTGCGATCACAAAAATCATTGAATGACAGGTCAGAGATGGCATGATCAACAATAGCTGGGCCTGGATTGGGATGTACATTACCAGAGATGAAAAGGATGAGGCTAATCAAAATGCGACTAAGTATGGAGCCATAGCATTGCTTAAGATGATTGTTATTTTTCATGGGGGGTTTGGCATGGATTGGGAGAGGAGGGTCAATAAATTGCTGCAACAGTATGAAGGAATACAATGGAGAGCATGGCACAGACAGACTAGGAAGACATGTATTCTTTGTAATACAGAAAGTGGAGACATCTCTGGGCAGTAGACTGAAATCAAGCGTGCCACCACCATAGGAAACTATGGCTGGCCTGTGTAAACGCCCGGGTGCAACCTCAGGAGATTGGGCCAGAGTGAGCAGACAAGTAACCAGCAGTGTAGGCCAGAAGGCCACAGGAAAATACATGCCAACAAACACCGGAACCAAACAAAAGTTACAGAAATTAGCAGTCCTCAGTTCAGCAAGCCAACTGATTGGCTAACTAACAAGTAGCTAGCAGCAGGTAGGTAGCAGCCAGGAGCAGGTGGGTAGCAGCAGAGAACAGGTAGCAGCAGAGAACAGGTAATGAAGCTAGAAGCAGGGAACAGGCAGCGTAGCTTGCAGCACAAAAAAGTCAAAAGCATTTGATCCTATCTTGTAGAATTCTCAATTGCAATTTGATATTAAATGCATCAAGATACGTTGTTATTGTAGTAATTCCCCTTTAGCTTCAACACGTGCCTGATCAATTGAGAAGTACCACTACAACTCAATCTGATGACTGACCTATGGCTGGGATTGTCGTTTCCCTTTGGGGTAGTCGTAGTGACATTCGTGGAAGCAGGAGTCAAGGTTGTTGCTTTAGCAGGCGGCACATGCACCTTGAATAAAGAGGAGACCATCAGGGGAATATTCTGTCAACATCGCTTAACGAAGTCTCATGAGACTTGTCAAAATAGGCCTGGATTTCCCTTTAGCGACGTTGATGGAATACCACCCAGGTTTTTGAGTTCCAACAGTACAATTATCCTTTGGAATTATTGGAATCATTGAAGGATTATTTGTCTTCATTAGCCCTGTCCGGACGGCATATACATTACCTGAGGACCCTGGTAATATTTGTTTACCCTAGGACCCCAGTGATTTTAATGACCGATCCGGACGGTAATAAAAGATCTCCATGCATGTTTGCGTTTCGGGTACAAGATGCCATTTATCCTCACAGAAGAAGAAGCTGTTCCCGGATGTTTTCGTCAGACCCACAACACAACGCAGCGGTTCTTTCAGAAAAGTTACTTGTCAGACATGGCGCCTAAAACTCGACACTGGACCCGAGAGGAGACCTTATGTCTCATCTCAGTGTGGGGGGAACCACGCATCCAACGCCTTTTCGAGCAATCCATCCACAACCACAACATTTGGGATGAAATCTACAAGCAGGTCTGTGACAAATCTCCGTCGGTAAAGACGAGATTTGAAACGACGAAGTGCCGTGAAAGGATCGAATACCTCAAAAAAAAATACAGAGAATGCATCAAGCACAACAGGAGCATGTTTGCGTTTCGGGTACAAGATGCCATTTATCCTCACAGAAGAAGAAGCTGTTCTAACTCCCATATGTCTGATAACTGATGCTAACAACGGGGCTGATGCTACCTTACTCACAAAACAACAAATAACTGTTTGGCTATCCTAAGTAAACAACACAAAATCCTAGTATACAACACATGTAACTCACTAAAACGTACCCAAGAACACAGCAGAAGGTCTGTCTGCAGACGACTGTCCCAAGAATAGTGAACTGATGTGGAGATCAATGTCTGAAATCCTGTTGTCTTCTGTCATCATCAGATTCGGAGTTCGGAGTTCCCGTTCGGAGTTCCCATTATGTATAGTCCAATATGAAGGAGTTCATTAATTGCCCACTGTCGATATTTCTGCCTGCTTATGAAATTCTGTTGATAGCATTTGAGAGGTTCAGCCTCCATCTTGTAAACTTGTAAACAAACGCAGGTGGCTACTTAAATACGGCTGGAGTGGGTGTGGCTACACACACTCTCACACTAAAACGAATAATACCCCCCACCCGACTTTGCTAACTAAATGTAGGTATTTAGTGAATGTAAAACTGTTGGATATGATATCGAGTGGGTTCTTCATCGCTTCGTTTGTCTAAACAAAAATGTACTTTACATATAAGCCCAGAGTCACGGCTGGGCTGTCCGAACTGTCCCACAGTTGCAGTGCTACTGATGGGGGTACCCATGGATAACGTTCATATGAGATACGAGTATGACGTAAGGAAACGGGTAAGGATTCCCCTCCCCTCCGATTTGAGCAACATGTGACTATTTCAGTAGCACTGTAGTAGAGAACAGTGGGGCTGTGTTGGCTAACATTATTTGGCTAGCTAGCTATTATTAGCAGTTCATCAACGAGCTTACCGGCGCAGCTTGCAAGACCTGGCTCTTCTGATCGATATGATCACTCTTCTTCTTATTATTATTGGTCGCCATGAGGGGATGACAGGTGTAGATAGTGAAGATTCAAGGGAGTCATTAATAATATCCCAAACCACATCCATATTTTAGTAGGGATCTAACTAATTAGTACCAGGTCACGATCGACGTGAAGCAGGCAGAGCCGTAATGATGTGCAGCGTCGAAACCGGAAATGCTAGTGTTTATATCGCGCACGAAATCATAAACCTGACATGTCAATCCGGACGGTAATAAAATTACCTGAGGACCCTAGGGTTTGCTGAAACACAGTAGGTATTTCCAGCCGGAATAATTACTGGGGTCCCTGGAGTAAATCACTGACATGGTCGGTCCGGACGGCATATAAATTACCGAATTACCCCAGGTAAAAAATGTATTGCCGGGGTCCTCAGGTAATTTATATGCCGTCCGGACAGGGCTATTGTCACACACCTTTGGGGGTTTCCTGACATTCTCCATGGCCTGGTTGACAGCTGCAAACTTGTTGGAGATGCAGGCAATCTTTTTCTGCAGGCTGTTGACTACACTCTCGTGTTTGGAATAGTCCATTTTGTCCACCTGTCACGGAGCTCCTGAAGGCTCTTGTCAAAGATTGTGAGCTTAAGTAGGCAACTCACCAGGTGCCTCAGATCACCCAATCAAGCCTCTGCCCAGCCAGGACCTGCAGCAACCAATCCATATATGGTATGAGCCCACAGCACATAGTGAGAGGGCTGCCACATCCCCCCCTCAAAAACCCAATAGTCCCCCCAATAACCAAATAAAAAACAACAAAAAATCATAAATTCCCAGTAACCTATGAGACATTCTCAGTCCTTTCTGCAGCAGCTGAGACTGTAACATGGCCTTTATGTTCATCCACGGAACACGGATAACAGATACACTGCTGATCAGTGCGACAGAACATCTTCATCACTTCATCATGACGAGAGCAGATCTTCTCCTGCAGTTGTGTGGAGGCTTTGACCAACTTGTGCTTCTTAAAGGCAGGAGATTCGTAGTGAGGCTGGAGGTGAGTCTCACAGTAAGAGGCCAGGCACACCAGACAGGACATGAGGGCTTTCTGCTTTCTCCCAGTGCAGACATCACACACCACATCTCCAGGTCCAGCATAACAGTGAGCAGGAGGAGCAGCTTGGAGTCCTGTCTTCTTCAGTTTCTCCACTAATTCAGCCAGTAGAGTGTTTCTCCTCAGAACAGGCCTCGGGATGAAGCTTTCCTTACACATGGGGCAGCTGTAGACCCCTTTGTGATCATCCAGATCCCACCAGCCCTATACAGCCCATACAGTAGCTGTGTCCACAGGGAATAGCCACCGGATCCGTCAGTATATCCAGACAGATCGGACAGCTGAAGGAGTCCATGCTCTCTGCCATGTTTGCTTCACACACGACCGCCGGTCGCCGGGGCGCTTTTACGGGCTGCTTCCTTGGGGCTTTGCCACCGGTGGACTTACGAGCGGTTTAGCGGTTTACGAGCAGCGTAGCTTGCAGCACAAAAAAGTCAAAAGCATTTGATCCTATCTTGTAGAATTCTCAATTGCAATTTGATATTAAATGCATCAAGATACGTTGTTATTGTAGTAATTCCCCTTTAGCTTCAACACGTGCCTGATCAATTGAGAAGTACCACTACAACTCAATCTGATGACTGACCTATGGCTGGGATTGTCGTTTCCCTTTGGGGTACCGTATTTTCAGCACTATAAGGCGCACCGGATTATAAGGCGCACCTTCAATGAATGGCCTATTTTAGAACTGTTTTCATATACAGGGCGCACCGGATTATAAGGCGCACCGGATTATAAGGCGCATAGAATAGAAAATACTGCAGTCAAACGTTTGACTGGGGTTGCGTTACGCCCAAGCTCCACCTACTGCGTTGCGTCACCTCTCCATCGGTGTTGTGTCAACTTCCCGTGGTCCATGCTCCACCTGAGCGTTCTCACCGTCAATGTTCTACCTGCTCCACTGTCAAAAATATATATTTTTTTCCACCTCAAGTATCAGCCGTTCGTCATCCATTTTTGCAACAAGCGTCAAGGACCTGCGGTGATTCACAGCTGACTCGCGTGAATAGCAATTCGCAATAGCTGCGACCACGAGCTATAGAGTAGTTAGCTACAAGCATTTTCAATCTGGTATTATCTCTATTAGTGGATTAACCGCTGTGGTGATTCAACAGCTGATAAAAATACATCAAGTAGACTACAAACAGAGCAAAACAATAAAACACCAGAAAACAACCAATAGGCTATACAATTATAACCAACAACCAATATGTGACAGCTCCTGGTGAAATGTGCAACGTCATTTTTCAGTTTTTACACATGCTTAAACTACAGATTGTAAGCTTTCAAATGATGTGTCATACATTCAAATCAGAGAAAGATTGATCACGACAGGCGTATTTGAATGTTGGTTCACCTCAAACACTGAATGGGAGAAAAGTGACTCTGAATCTGAACGCAGCCACAGCTACGAAAGCTGCTAACAAAACACATCGCTACGAAGGTCCAAACTGTATTTTAATAACATGACAACATACTGGGAGAACATCGACATACTAAAAACACATAACTACACATAACAAGATGAACACACAGTTCTTACTTTTGAACACGAGCTAAAACGAAAGTATGTTTACAAGTCAACCCTCCCTTACCGGTAGCCTCCGGCAAACGAGAATAATGAATCCAATACACACATTATAAGTGTTTAGTGATCGTTAAACTGTTGTTTATTATATCGAGTGGGTACTTTAAAACTTCAAGTTGAAAGCACCAAGAAGGACCGCCTCGAAATTCATCGATGTTCATGTCCCGTGCTCGCGCTGTTGCCTTCATTCGAATAGTGACTGTAGAGACGCTTCTACTTGCGGCTCTCTGTTCAACAACCCACTGTTCGAGTTTGTCCTCTAACTGTGTTTGTCCTCTAACTGTGTCTAACTGTGGCCATCTCGCTTTGTTCCCTCGGAAACTCTGTTTAGTCTTCTTTACTTGGGGTCTTGTGGTGTGGGACTGTGAGTAGGCACAACACCGGTGTTTACTGATTACCGTAATGCTGCAAGTGGTGCGGCTTTGTAGTTTACCAGTCGTACTGAAACATTTTGACAGATTGCCTTGAGCGCCGTGTACAACCAGTATAGATCAACCAATTAACAAATTGATCCATATATAAGGCGCTCCGGGTTATAAGGCGCACTGTCGTTTTTTTTGAAAATTAAAGGCTTTTAAGTGCGCCTTATAGTGCGGAAAATACGGTAGTCGTAGTGACATTCGTGGAAGCAGGAGTCAAAGTTGTTGCTTTAGCAGGCGGCACATGCACCTTGAATAAAGAGGAGACCATCAGGGGAATATTCTGTCAACATCGCTTAACGAAGTCTCATGAGACTTGTCAAAATAGGCCTGGATTTCCCTTTAGCGACGTTGATGGAATACCACCCAGGTTTTTGAGTTCCAACAGTACAATTATCCTTTGGAATTATTGGAATCATTGAAGGATTATTTGTCTTCATTAGCCCTGTCCGGACGGCATATACATTACCTGAGGACCCTGGTAATATTTGTTTACCCTAGGACCCCAGTGATTTTAATGACCGATCCGGACGGTAATAAAAGATCTCCATGCATGTTTGCGTTTCGGGTACAAGATGCCATTTATCCTCACAGAAGAAGAAGCTGTTCCCGGATGTTTTCGTCAGACCCACAACACAACGCAGCGGTTCTTTCAGAAAAGTTACTTGTCAGACATGGCGCCTAAAACTCGACACTGGACCCGAGAGGAGACCTTATGTCTCATCTCAGTGTGGGGGGAACCACGCATCCAACGCCTTTTCGAGCAATCCATCCACAACCACAACATTTGGGATGAAATCTACAAGCAGGTCTGTGACAAATCTCCGTCGGTAAAGACGAGATTTGAAACGACGAAGTGCCGTGAAAGGATCGAATACCTCAAAAAAAAATACAGAGAATGCATCAAGCACAACAGGAGCATGTTTGCGTTTCGGGTACAAGATGCCATTTATCCTCACAGAAGAAGAAGCTGTTCTAACTCCCATATGTCTGATAACTGATGCTAACAACGGGGCTGATGCTACCTTACTCACAAAACAACAAATAACTGTTTGGCTATCCTAAGTAAACAACACAAAATCCTAGTATACAACACATGTAACTCACTAAAACGTACCCAAGAACACAGCAGAAGGTCTGTCTGCAGACGACTGTCCCAAGAATAGTGAACTGATGTGGAGATCAATGTCTGAAATCCTGTTGTCTTCTGTCATCATCAGATTCGGAGTTCGGAGTTCCCGTTCGGAGTTCCCATTATGTATAGTCCAATATGAAGGAGTTCATTAATTGCCCACTGTCGATATTTCTGCCTGCTTATGAAATTCTGTTGATAGCATTTGAGAGGTTCAGCCTCCATCTTGTAAACTTGTAAACAAACGCAGGTGGCTACTTAAATACGGCTGGAGTGGGTGTGGCTACACACACTCACACTAAAACGAATAATACCCCCCACCCGACTTTGCTAACTAAATGTAGGTATTTAGTGAATGTAAAACTGTTGGATATGATATCGAGTGGGTTCTTCATCGCTTCGTTTGTCTAAACAAAAATGTACTTTACATATAAGCCCAGAGTCACGGCTGGGCTGTCCGAACTGTCCCACAGTTGCAGTGCTACTGATGGGGGTACCCATGGATAACGTTCATATGAGATACGAGTATGACGTAAGGAAACGGGTAAGGATTCCCCTCCCCTCCGATTTGAGCAACATGTGACTATTTCAGTAGCACTGTAGTAGAGAACAGTGGGGCTGTGTTGGCTAACATTATTTGGCTAGCTAGCTATTATTAGCAGTTCATCAACGAGCTTACCGGCGCAGCTTGCAAGACCTGGCTCTTCTGATCGATATGATCACTCTTCTTCTTATTATTATTGGTCGCCATGAGGGGATGACAGGTGTAGATAGTGAAGATTCAAGGGAGTCATTAATAATATCCCAAACCACATCCATATTTTAGTAGGGATCTAACTAATTAGTACCAGGTCACGATCGACGTGAAGCAGGCAGAGCCGTAATGATGTGCAGCGTCGAAACCGGAAATGCTAGTGTTTATATCGCGCACGAAATCATAAACCTGACATGTCAATCCGGACGGTAATAAAATTACCTGAGGACCCTAGGGTTTGCTGAAACACAGTAGGTATTTCCAGCCGGAATAATTACTGGGGTCCCTGGAGTAAATCACTGACATGGTCGGTCCGGACGGCATATAAATTACCGAATTACCCCAGGTAAAAAATGTATTGCCGGGGTCCTCAGGTAATTTATATGCCGTCCGGACAGGGCTATTGTCACACACCTTTGGGGGTTTCCTGACATTCTCCATGGCCTGGTTGACAGCTGCAAACTTGTTGGAGATGCAGGCAATCTTTTTCTGCAGGCTGTTGACTACACTCTCGTGTTTGGAATAGTCCATTTTGTCCACCTGTCACGGAGCTCCTGAAGGCTCTTGTCAAAGATTGTGAGCTTAAGTAGGCAACTCACCAGGTGCCTCAGATCACCCAATCAAGCCTCTGCCCAGCCAGGACCTGCAGCAACCAATCCATATATGGTATGAGCCCACAGCACATAGTGAGAGGGCTGCCACATCCCCCCCTCAAAAACCCAATAGTCCCCCCAATAACCAAATAAAAAACAACAAAAAATCATAAATTCCCAGTAACCTATGAGACATTCTCAGTCCTTTCTGCAGCAGCTGAGACTGTAACATGGCCTTTATGTTCATCCACGGAACACGGATAACAGATACACTGCTGATCAGTGCGACAGAACATCTTCATCACTTCATCATGACGAGAGCAGATCTTCTCCTGCAGTTGTGTGGAGGCTTTGACCAACTTGTGCTTCTTAAAGGCAGGAGATTCGTAGTGAGGCTGGAGGTGAGTCTCACAGTAAGAGGCCAGGCACACCAGACAGGACATGAGGGCTTTCTGCTTTCTCCCAGTGCAGACATCACACACCACATCTCCAGGTCCAGCATAACAGTGAGCAGGAGGAGCAGCTTGGAGTCCTGTCTTCTTCAGTTTCTCCACTAATTCAGCCAGTAGAGTGTTTCTCCTCAGAACAGGCCTCGGGATGAAGCTTTCCTTACACATGGGGCAGCTGTAGACCCCTTTGTGATCATCCAGATCCCACCAGCCCTATACAGCCCATACAGTAGCTGTGTCCACAGGGAATAGCCACCGGATCCGTCAGTATATCCAGACAGATCGGACAGCTGAAGGAGTCCATGCTCTCTGCCATGTTTGCTTCACACACGACCGCCGGTCGCCGGGGCGCTTTTACGGGCTGCTTCCTTGGGGCTTTGCCACCGGTGGACTTACGAGCGGTTTAGCGGTTTACGAGCAGCGTAGCTTGCAGCACAAAAAAGTCAAAAGCATTTGATCCTATCTTGTAGAATTCTCAATTGCAATTTGATATTAAATGCATCAAGATACGTTGTTATTGTAGTAATTCCCCTTTAGCTTCAACACGTGCCTGATCAATTGAGAAGTACCACTACAACTCAATCTGATGACTGACCTATGGCTGGGATTGTCGTTTCCCTTTGGGGTACCGTATTTTCAGCACTATAAGGCGCACCGGATTATAAGGCGCACCTTCAATGAATGGCCTATTTTAGAACTGTTTTCATATACAGGGCGCACCGGATTATAAGGCGCACCGGATTATAAGGCGCATAGAATAGAAAATACTGCAGTCAAACGTTTGACTGGGGTTGCGTTACGCCCAAGCTCCACCTACTGCGTTGCGTCACCTCTCCATCGGTGTTGTGTCAACTTCCCGTGGTCCATGCTCCACCTGAGCGTTCTCACCGTCAATGTTCTACCTGCTCCACTGTCAAAAATATATATTTTTTTCCACCTCAAGTATCAGCCGTTCGTCATCCATTTTTGCAACAAGCGTCAAGGACCTGCGGTGATTCACAGCTGACTCGCGTGAATAGCAATTCGCAATAGCTGCGACCACGAGCTATAGAGTAGTTAGCTACAAGCATTTTCAATCTGGTATTATCTCTATTAGTGGATTAACCGCTGTGGTGATTCAACAGCTGATAAAAATACATCAAGTAGACTACAAACAGAGCAAAACAATAAAACACCAGAAAACAACCAATAGGCTATACAATTATAACCAACAACCAATATGTGACAGCTCCTGGTGAAATGTGCAACGTCATTTTTCAGTTTTTACACATGCTTAAACTACAGATTGTAAGCTTTCAAATGATGTGTCATACATTCAAATCAGAGAAAGATTGATCACGACAGGCGTATTTGAATGTTGGTTCACCTCAAACACTGAATGGGAGAAAAGTGACTCTGAATCTGAACGCAGCCACAGCTACGAAAGCTGCTAACAAAACACATCGCTACGAAGGTCCAAACTGTATTTTAATAACATGACAACATACTGGGAGAACATCGACATACTAAAAACACATAACTACACATAACAAGATGAACACACAGTTCTTACTTTTGAACACGAGCTAAAACGAAAGTATGTTTACAAGTCAACCCTCCCTTACCGGTAGCCTCCGGCAAACGAGAATAATGAATCCAATACACACATTATAAGTGTTTAGTGATCGTTAAACTGTTGTTTATTATATCGAGTGGGTACTTTAAAACTTCAAGTTGAAAGCACCAAGAAGGACCGCCTCGAAATTCATCGATGTTCATGTCCCGTGCTCGCGCTGTTGCCTTCATTCGAATAGTGACTGTAGAGACGCTTCTACTTGCGGCTCTCTGTTCAACAACCCACTGTTCGAGTTTGTCCTCTAACTGTGTTTGTCCTCTAACTGTGTCTAACTGTGGCCATCTCGCTTTGTTCCCTCGGAAACTCTGTTTAGTCTTCTTTACTTGGGGTCTTGTGGTGTGGGACTGTGAGTAGGCACAACACCGGTGTTTACTGATTACCGTAATGCTGCAAGTGGTGCGGCTTTGTAGTTTACCAGTCGTACTGAAACATTTTGACAGATTGCCTTGAGCGCCGTGTACAACCAGTATAGATCAACCAATTAACAAATTGATCCATATATAAGGCGCTCCGGGTTATAAGGCGCACTGTCGTTTTTTTTGAAAATTAAAGGCTTTTAAGTGCGCCTTATAGTGCGGAAAATACGGTAGTCGTAGTGACATTCGTGGAAGCAGGAGTCAAAGTTGTTGCTTTAGCAGGCGGCACATGCACCTTGAATAAAGAGGAGACCATCAGGGGAATATTCTGTCAACATCGCTTAACGAAGTCTCATGAGACTTGTCAAAATAGGCCTGGATTTCCCTTTAGCGACGTTGATGGAATACCACCCAGGTTTTTGAGTTCCAACAGTACAATTATCCTTTGGAATTATTGGAATCATTGAAGGATTATTTGTCTTCATTGTCACACACCTTTGGGGGGTTTCCTGACATTCTCCATGGCCTGGTTGACAGCTGCAAACTTGTTGGAGATGCATGCAATCTTTTTCTGCAGGCTGTTGACTACACTCTCGTGTTTGGAATAGTCCATTTTGTCCACCCTGTCACGGAGCTCCTGAAGGCTCTTGTCAAAGATTGTGAGCTTAAGTAGGCAACTCACCAGGTGCCTCAGATCACCCAATCAAGCTATAGTATCCAACTGCGCGCATCAAATCCATCACCCGGAAATGTGTGTTGGACCACGTCATCGTAAGCGCGTCGGTAAAAGAAACCGCGAGAAACCGCGAGATTTTGAAGGATCTTAACCCTTGTGTGGTGTTCGGGTCAACCTGACCCGTTTTCAATTTTTACTTAAAGAGAAATGGTACAAGAATACATTTTATCAATCTGAAACTCCATGGCCTTGGCTCATTTTATATGAAAAACAAAAAACAAAAATCATTTTATTTTTTTACACATCCTACAATACCCCAACACATTTATGTCCTTCATAAGGTGTTCGGGTCATTTTGACCCGGATACACAGAGACACAGAAACATACACACACTCACACTGACACTCACTCACACACCTCTGCTCTGTCTTTCCCGTGCCGAGAAGCCGTCTGCTCTCGCACTCTTTACCCTTTGAAATGCAACATTGTATAATAATAATAAAGAATAATATTGTACTGGACTCCTCACACCTGCACAAGAAGCCGTCTGCTCTGGCTTTCCCGCGCCGAGAAGCTGTCTGCTCTCGCACTTTTTACCCTTTGAAGTGCAATGTTGTAAAAAAATGTATAATAATATTGTACTGCACCTGCACATCATGGGAGGGATAAAAGAGAGAAATAGCTCTCCATCCCAGTGTATAGGTCATTTCAACTACAATCCTCCACCAGCAACATGAAGAAAAGATACAGTGTTCAGAGGGCCGTGGAGATAATATTAGAAGAGAGTGAGCAACATAGTGAAGTTGAAGGGGGGGAGGATGTTTCAGATGAGGATAATGTAGAAATTAATTCAGAGTATTCTGATTCTGAAAGTGAATTTGGAGATGAGTTTCACTCTGAGCATGCAGCAGAAGGATCCCCACAGCCAGCCACTGGAAGAGCCCCACAGCCAGCCACTGGAAGAGCCCCACAGCCAGCCACTGCAGGAGCCCCACAGCCAGCCACTGCAGGAGCCCCACAGCCAGCCACTGGAAGAGCCCCGCAGCCAGCCACTGGAAGAGCCCCGCAGCCAGCCACTGGAAGAGCCCCACAGCCAGCCACTGGAAGAGCCCCACTGCCAGCCACTGGAAGAGCCCCACAGCCAGCCACTGGAAGAGCCCCGCAGCCAGCCACTGGAAGAGCCCCACAGCCAGCCACTGGAAGAGCCCCACAGCCAGCCACTGCAGGAGCCCCACAGCCAGCCACTGCAGGAGCCCCACAGCCAGCCACTGGAAGAGCCCCGCAGCCAGCCACTGGAAGAGCCCCGCAGCCAGCCACTGGAAGAGCCCCACAGCCAGCCACTGGAAGAGCCCCACAGCCAGCCACTGGAAGAGCCCCACTGCCAGCCACTGGAAGAGCCCCACAGCCAGCCACTGGAAGAGCCCCGCAGCCAGCCACTGGAAGAGCCCCGCAGCCAGCCACTGCAGGAGCCCCACAGCCAGCCACTGCAGGAGCCCACACATATTTGTCCAAGAATGGCCAAATTGAATGGTCTTCATCCCCAATGAGAGAGCCCCCCCGCTCAGCTGCTAACATTATAAGGATGGTACCAGGACCCACACGATTGGCAGTGACTCATGTTGATGATATCAAGTCATCCTTTGAGCTGCTGATTACTGATTCAATTCAGAAAATAATTCTTGATATGACCAACCTTGAGGGGAGACGTGTTTTCGGGGAGGAGTGGAAAGAAATGGACAACACACACTTACAGGCCTATTTTGGGATCCTCATCCTAGCAGGTGTCTATAGGTCAAGAGGGGAGTCGACTGAAAGTCTGTGGGATGTGGAGACAGGGAGAGCAATTTTTAGAGCCACAATGTCTCTGAAGAGCTTCAATATCTACTCGAGGGTCATCAGGTTTGATGACCGGGAATCAAGACCTGTTAGACGGCGTAGGGACAAGTTGGCTGCAATCCGCACGGTGTGGGACAAGTGGGTGGACCGGCTTCCACTTCTTTACAACCCTGGGCCCAATCTAACTGTGGATGAACGGCTTGTGGGGTTTAGAGGTTGTTGCCCCTTCAGGCAGTATATGCCCTCCAAACCAGCAAGGTACGGAATAAAAATCTGGGTTGCCTGTGATGCCGTTTCATCGTATGCATGGAACATGCACATTTATACAGGGAAGCCAGAGGGAGGAGCCCCTGAGAGAAACCAGGGGACACGGGTGGTGTTGGATATGTCACAGGGCCTCAGTGGCCATAACATCACCTGTGATAATTTCTTTACATCCTACAGCCTGGGACAGGAACTTCTCAAACGAAAGGTGACAATGGTTGGAACAGTCCGAAAAAACAAGACGGAGCTCCCACCCCAGTTTCTAAATGTGAAGAACAGGCCAGTCCATTCCTCCAACTTTGTGTTTACAGCCAACACTACCCTGGTGTCTTACATAACAAAAAAGGGTAAGAATGTGATGCTCATGAGCACTCTACATAGGGATGGAAGAATCAGTGGCCGGGAGGACCGTAAGCCAGAGGTCATACTTGACTACAACGCCACCAAAGGTGGAGTAGACAACCTGGACAAGCTGCTGGCCTGCTACAGCTGCCAAAGAAGAACTCTACGGTGGCCTCTCGTGATCTTCTTCAACATCCTGGATGTTTCAGCCTACAATGCATTTTCAATCTGGATGGCAGTCAACCCAGACTGGAACCAAAGGAAGCTCCAAAGACGACGTCTTTTCCTTGAGGAGCTAGGTATGGCACTGGTGACACCGCATATCCAAAGGAGACAACATATGCCCAGGACCCCAACTTCTCTAGCCATAGTGAGGAGGATTACAGATGCTCCACCTGCACAACCCACACAACCACAATCTCCAGTGCCTGAGGTAAGTGTCCTGTTGCGGTTGTTTGTGTGTGTGTGTCTGTGTTGATTCACTTGCTTAGTCAAATGTATTGATCGCTTTGGTAAATGTAAGTCGCTTTGAAATAAGGCGTCTGCTAAATGCCAACATTTTTAATGTAAATGTAAATATGTGTGTGTGTGTGTGTGTGTGTGTGTGTGTGTGTGTGCGTGTGTGCGTGTGAGTGATTTAGACAGTGGTGTGCCGTCAGGGCCAGCAAGGCCTTCTCTGCTGGCCTAAACATCATCAGAATATACATTTTATTTTAATATATTTTTTCCACAAATATGTATTAATGATTCCCCATAGTCTATTCTCTTCATTTCATAGCTTTCCTCTTGGTTGCGCTGCTTCCAGTCTCCGATTGAGATTTGGAGGGCTGGCCTTTATGTTAGAGCTTTTATCCAATCAAAATGTGTTGCTAGGGGGCTCCAAAATCTGCCTGCCTGCACGTTAAGCGGTGCCGCGGATTCGACCTGTAACTTAACGTTGGAACGAGAAAACCTGTGGCGTTCCTAGTAAACCTACGTAGATGCGAGCAAAAGCAACAACGGAGCCTGCTGGAAGGCTCAATGATGTCAGCACCCAGCACGTCTTTTGATTGGATACGCACTATTGATACGCACTATTGATACGCACTATTGATATTCACTATTGAGATGCGTATATGCCGGTAGATGTGAAACTTTCGAAAGTGCGCAGGGAAACGGAGCTCACAACGAAAGCTTTCGTTGACTGATCGATAATACTGATCGATTGTGTCCTGTTTTTGGGTAAACAATAACTATCATTTAGGGGACACGATGAAAGCACCGAGTCCACAAACAGAGGAAACTACGTTGAGCTTATTTCTTTTCTGGCTGAAAACAACCCAGATTTACATTACCACCTGTCCACAAACAAAGTGTTTACTGGGACGTCAGGCAAAATACAAAACGACCTGATTTTTGCTATTGCTTAAGTGATGGGAGAAGAGATCAAAATGGAGATTAAAAAGGCACCCTTTGTCGCTATTATGGTGGACGAGACGACAGACGTGGGTAATGTAGCGATCTTAAAGATGTTAGTTTAACACTCTTCATTGTAAATGCGGATTTATTGATTAAAAATGCTTCGGAAATATTAATATAACTCTGTTGTACTTGTCTGACTATGTTAAGGTGATGCAACGCCCGGTTATACTGTGTTTCTGTCTAGTTTCTAGAGCCATGGCGTCTAACGATGGTATTAAGAGGTAGAATAATTCAGGTAGGAATGTGTCGGACATCACTGAAGGCCTAGGTGTGAAATGCACCGCCCGCCACTGGATTTAGAGTATTAGGAGACGTGGTGGAAAAAAAAATCCTGAACTAAGTCTTTTCATTATTCTAGACTGCAGCCCATGGCAAAAAGAGGAAGCGCTGCGAGGTGTGTGGACCCTCAAAGGACACAAAGACAGGGACCACATGCAGCAACTGCAAAAAGTACATTTGTGGTACACATACTGTCAAATGCTGTACTTCATGTGTTGTGTAGACAGACATGCCCATGCACACACAATTGTAACCAGTGTTATTTCAGTGACTAAAACAGTGTACATTCCACATGTTTTGTGTTTCAGCATTTGTAGCATTATTCTTGTTCATCACCTGTATTTTTTACAGCTTTGATTATAATGCTTTGAAAATCAATTGAGAATATAAGTTCAAAATAATAAACATCAATAAAAACATTGTTTCATTTACATTTTTCCTAGATAAGTATGATTTATGACAACCAAGTCTTTATTATAGTGGATTTTGTTTAGTGGAAGTTAGGAGCATCATGTGCGTAAAAACGCCTCTACTCATCATGCTGCCGTTCGGCCCCACCTATTCCCAGGGGTCTGACACTTTGAGGGTTATAATTAGGCACCCTCTGCTCCAGCCCCTCCAAAGGGCAGCCCCCTAGGTCCACCAGAACAAAATATACACTTTTGAATGTGAACACAGTACCTATTGTGCATTAATGGGTACAGTACCTGTTTGTGCCCACAGGAGGCGCTCTTTAATATTATGGGCTATTTTGGGGCTATCTTCCACCCTGAGCATACTCCCTTGTACGGGTCACCATTGGGACTAGGAGCACCGTGTCAGGAAAAGTGCTTTCAAAACCCCAATGATGTCCCGGGTCAACTTGACCCGAAGAGTACGAAAGGGTCCAAAAAGTGAACACCACACAAGGGTTAAATGGATTTTAAAAACACGGCGACATTGTATAGGACATTTAACGAACAATAATTTGAACACGCAATTGATAAGAAGAAGAAGAAGAAGAAGAATTACAAATACAATGGCAAATGCAGCTCAGGTGAGAATTTCGAAATATTATTAATGAACATGTTATAGTTTTCAGATGTGTATTTATTATTTAGGTTGTTGCATGTGTTACGCGGCTGTTTCGCACGTAGTTTTGTTCATCTGGCTTGGCTAATTGGGTAATCCTATGTGGTTTAGCGTTATCAGAGATATTAGAGAGATATTAGATTAGATTCAACTTTATTGTCATTGCTGAGTACAAGTACCAACAACAAAATGCAGTTATGCATATAAGATGTACAGCTGGCAGGGCTAAAAAACGCTGCGTTGTCTTCAACCACTTAATGTAATTTAAAAGTTCACAATAGCTACATTCTCAGATGTCTACCGATTACTTATCCCCCTATTTTTATTGCTTGTTTTCTTGTTTTTGAGAGCTGACTTTTTGCAGGCGCCGAGCTGTGGTCCCGAGCAGAGGGACGACTGGCCACCAACGGAGCTGTCCGTGTCTGACCACTGTGGGTTGGACACAACACTGAACACTACACTACACTGGACACTGGACACAACACTGAACACTACACTGGACACAACACTGAACACTACACTGGACACTGGACACAACACTGAACACTACACTGGACACTGGACACAACACTGAACACTACACTGGACACAACACTGAACACTACACTACACTGGACACTGGACACAACACTACACTACACTGGACACAACACTGAACACTACACTACACTACACACAACACTGAACACTACACTGGACACTGGACACAACACTGAACACTGAACACTGGACACAACACTGAACACTACACTACACTGGACACTGGACACAACACTGAACACTACACTACACTGGACACAACACTGAACACTACACTACACTGGACACTGGACACAACACTGAACACTACACTGGACACTGGACACAACACTGGACACAACACTGAACACTACACTGGACACAACACTGAACACTACTGGACACTGGACACAACACTGAACACTACACTGGACACTGGACACAACACTGAACACTACACTGGACACTGGACACAACACTGAACACTACACTGGACACTGAACATCTGTCATTACGTGAAGCGCATTGAGTCGCATCTTGTAAGAAATGCGCTATACAAATAAAACTTGTATATACAATTGATTTGATCCCTTGTACACTTTTTTGGGCATTTGTGTTGCAACACACCTATACATTGTGTTTGACCTAATAAAGTCCCACACCTGGGGTCATTGACATTCTTTTATTTATATACAGTTAGGTCTGGAAGTATTTGGACAGTGACACAATTTCCATAATTTTGTCTCTGTATGCCACCACAAAGGATTTGAAATGAAACAATCAAGATGTAATTGAAGTGCATACTTTCAGCTTTAATTCAAGGGGTTGAACAAAAATATTGTATGAAACATTTAGGAATTGCAACCATTTTTATACACAGTCTCCTATTTTCAGGAGCTCAAAAGTAATTGGACAAATTAACAATCATACAGTAAGTAAAATGTTCATTGTTAATACTTAGTCGAGAATCCTTTGCAGGCAATGACTGCCTGAAGTCTGGAACACATGGACATCACCAAATGCTGGGTTTCCTCCTTTGTGATGCTTTGTCAGGCCTTTACTGCAGCAGTCTTCAGTTGTTGTTTGTTCGTGGGTCTTTCTGCCTTTAGTTTTGTCTTCAGCAAGTGAAATGCATGCTTGATTGGGTTGAGATCAGGTGATTGACTCTGGCCATTGCAGAATATTCCACTTCTTTGCCTTAAAAAGTCCCGGGTTGCTTACACACTATATTTTGGGTCATTGTCCATCTGTATTGTGAAGCACCATCCAATCAACTTTGCTGAATTTGTCTGAATCTGAGCAGACAGAATATCCCTAAACACTTCAGAATTCATCTGTCTGCTTCTGTCTTCACATCATCAATAAACACTAGTGACCCAGTGCCATTGGAAGCCATGCATGTCCATGTCATCACACTGCCTCCACGTTTTTTCACAGATGATGTGGTATGCGTCGGATCATGAGCCGTTCCAAGCCATACTTTTTTCTTCCCATCATTCTGGTACAGGTTGATCTTAGTTCCATCGGTCCAAAGAATGCTGTTCCAGAACAGGGCTGGCTTGTTTAGATGTTTTTTGTCAAAGTCTACTCTGGCCTTTCTATTCTTGAGGCTTATGAATGGCTTGCACCTTGTGGTGAAACCTCTGTATTTGCTTGTGTGAAGTCTTTCTTTTATGGTACACATGGATAATGATATGCCTACCTCCTGGAGACTGTTCTTCACTTGGCTGGATGTTTTGATGGGGGTTTTCTTTACCATGTAAAGGATCCTGTGATCATCCACCACTCTTGTCTTCCATGGACGTCCAGACCTTTTTGTGGTGCCGAGCTCACCAGTGCATTCTTTTTTTCTCAGAATGTACCAAACAGTTAATTTGGCCAGTATTAATGTTCCCACTATCTCTCTGATGGATTTTTGTTTTGTTTTTACAGCCTAAGGATGGCCTGTTTCAGTTGCATTGAGAGCTCTGTTGACTGCATGTTGTGCGTATACAGCAACAGCCTCCAAATGCAAATGCCACACTTGGAATCAACTCAGACCTTTTACCTGCTTAATTGATAAAGAAATAATGAAGGAATAAATAGCCCACACTGGCCCATGAAACAGCTTTTGAGTCAATTGTCTAATTACTTTTGGTTATTATATATAAGAGCTATAATTCATAAACCCTTCCTTCAATTTGGATGTGAATACCCTTAACCTAAAGCTGAGAGTCTGCACTTTAAGCCCAGTAAATTCTGTTGGAAATCTCATATAAGATACGTTAGATCCAAAGTATCAAGGAGTATTGCAGTATTGTGCAGGGCAAAACATATTCTGGAACAGAGGATGTTGTATACTCTATATTGTTGTCTTGTCTTACCCTATTTGAGTTACTGTGTGGAGATATGGGGAAATGAATATAAAAGCACTTTAAACCCATTGATTACACTACAGAAAAAAGCTATGAGGATTGTACACAAGGTCGGATATCGTGATCACACTAATAACTTGTTCCTAATGTCAAATGCCTTAAAGCTCATGGACTTATTCAAATTTAAATTGGCACAGTTAATGTATAAAGCAAAGACTCAAGAACTCCCACGTAACATTAACAAATGATTTATAGAGAGGGATAAGGGGAGAGGTCATTTGAGTGGTAACCACAACTTTAACAAGGGTTATACTCGCACCCATCTCAGGAGCAGGTGCATATCATTCTACGGAGTTACCATATGGAATGGGCTAGAGGAAAATATGAAGGAAAGCAGAAATATTGCTCTATTTTAAAAAAGGTTTAAATTATTTTTAATGAAAAAGTATTAGAACGGATGATACTGAAATATATGTATTAATTAATTGGATTATATAATGTAAGCATAATTGTTAAGTATAAACAGGGGTAGGACAGGCTTCTTCCTACTCCTTTTCGAACAATTGATAGGACTGTACTCTACATATTAGTTTTTTTTTTGTTTTGTTTTTGTTTTAAATCATGTTCGAAATAAAGATTCATTCATTCATTCATATGCATTATATGACTGTAACTTGTGTGTGACTGTAACTAAGATGTTTTGGTAAACAGCTAAAATAACACAAATTCTGTCTGTGATAACTGTAGAATCCATTGCTGGAAATGTGTTCATGGTTTCCACCGTAGTTTCCACCGTAGTAAGGCGATGACGTAGTCTATGCAAATATGCAGGCGCGGTATGATGACGCGCTCCAACCACTCAAACCAAATATGGTCCATCAAGTTTCCGGGTGATAGATTTGATGTCTGCAGCTGGATATACTTGTTTTGCGTTGCGTTGGATCCGGAAGTAAACCGGAAGTAGTTTCTTGCCCGGAGCTCTCGCCTCAAATTTTAAATCCTCAATTTTGGCCGCCATTGGCTAAAATCTGTAATTTGGCTCTACAAGTGTTAATATGTCATTTTATGAAGTTTTTATGTTTTCAGGCGAGAAAGTAACCATATATATTCACAAAATGTGTCCAGTTTATCAAAATAACCCGTTTATATATCTGATCTGACGTTTTTTTCCCCACTTCTGTGGGAAACTTCGCTAGCAACACGAGTAGAGTTGTTGCGTCTGCATCGCACGTTGAAGTACGTCAAGTCCATCCCAACAGGTTGCGCCAGAACGACGCAACGCAATGGCCCTGTGTGCACCCAGCGTAAGACGTTATTGCTCCATACGGCGGTCCGATGATTGTCCCGCGGAAAAGTGCCGGCCCGCGTGTTTGAGTCACGGGAGGAGCTGAAAACCTTTTTAACTGATGAGAAGTGTGATGACGCAAAGTTGCTTGCAAGTGACAAATTGTGCGCAAGGCTCGCATACATGGCCAACATACAGGGCCAGGCTTCGCACTGAGTGAGTATAACGACAAGTTCATAATGTTACGTATATGATAGGCTACTATGTATCATTTTGTAACATTTGGGATGGCGGTGTGCCGTGGGATTTTTTCAAGGTAAGAAATGTGCCGTGGCACAAAAAAGGTTGAAAAACACTGGTCTAACCTGTATGCAACCTGTGCTCCTACCCTGCCAGTCTGCACTGATATAGGACAACAGTGCAACAACTTTGCGGCTGAACATTTTTGTTCTTCCCGCCCCTTTGTCACTTTGGTTTCTTGGAAACAAAACATGCCCCCCACCCCCAAACCCTACTGTTAGCAGATAGAAAAACAAGCTCACTTTGCTGACAAATGAAGCGTATTTAGTGATCGTAAAACAGTTGCTTGTTATATCGCGTGGGTACTTCAAGTTGCGTATTATGAAAAACTAAAATCAAATTTTTGTTCAAAAGAAAGCTATGTTTAGGATTCACAAGGTTTCACAGTTGACAACTGGTTGCACCTTTCATCAGCTGCCATCACATATGGAACTGTATACTTCCTGGATTTGGATGATGAATCACCAATAATATGTAGGAATGAGAGATTAGGGGATGTGAAATATACTGAAATATATAAGTTTAGAAAACTAAAAACAGCCACACTCACATTAGGAACCGGCCTTTGAGCACTCGAAGCAGGATTCAGAAACGTCAGGAATATGTTAAGAAAAAGTAGGAATTAACTTGACTCTCTTTGGAGCTATTACAAAACTAAAAGTCAATATCTTACCTGACCCGATTCAGATTTTTTAACAAGTCTGCCACCAGAGAAGTTTCTGTGTCCTGTGTGTCCTCTCTCAACCCATGGTGCCTAAACCCACACATGTTTAAACAATTCAGATCTAATTACATCATGCTGCATATAATGCAGCCATATTTCTGAGTTTATTCTCAAAACGATGTAAAAACATTTGTACCCCTCGTCACTGTCAAGCTCTGGATGGTGCGCCTTCTTTTGGTTAATTCTGCCTCCCTCAGAGAGCTTTCTGACCTTTCCTTGGCCCTTAAATAAAACCACAAAGAACATTTAAATTAATTGGGGAAATTCAATTGCAAATCACAGTAATCTCTCCTAGACGTTGATATGGGCAGTGACACTGACCTGTGATGCTCCATTGGAAGTCTGCAATGCCACTTGCCCTGATGTTATTACCGGTCTCTGATTGGTCACTGAAGAAATCAATATAGAGGGCTTTTTTTATAAGTGGTACCATCAAAATCTACCCCTTTCAAAATACATGCATTAGCATTGTGGAAAAGGGGAAAATAATAATAATAATAATAATAATAATAATAGTGCATTCACCTTTCGTGACAGCAGGGTGCCTGGGTGAGACCAGGGGTGACAGTGATCGTATAGTGCAGCCATTTGTGGCCAGGAAACTCTCCGTGTCAGAGTAGATGTCACAAGTCAGGATGGCAGGGGATCGATCCACAACACCATTCTGTGCAGGGGAATGACTCTTCCCGCTTGGGAAACATGCAAACCTCTTGGTGACTAGATCGTCATTTACACAGATCTGGGAGAGAGAGTGGGAGAATAAGCTTCTATGACTAAAGTTAAACAAATGTATGTTAGAAATTCTGCACACTTCACTACTTTTTTCTTTTTGCAAATCCACATTTCCGCACCATCGCACCTTCATGTTTCTTATGGTCAGGTAGAGCTCAATGAAAGTGGAATCAGCTTGTGTTTCACGCAACACTGCCTCCACCTGGTTGGATGCTTCAGGTAAACAATTGAACAGACAATATAGTTATTTTTATGAGTGGGGCAGTCCCACTCATAGTTTTCATTTTATTGGACAGATATAGTGAAGACAGACAGGAAAGTAGGAGAAGAAGGGTGAGAGGGCATGTCAGCAGGGAATGGGCCGGATTCGAACCCATGCCGACATGGGCATATGTGTGCACTGTAGCCCGTGGTGCTAGACCACTGGACCACCCCAGGCCACACAGACAATATAGTTAGTGCTGATTTGGGGCTGATATAAGAATCTCAACACTGAAGTTGTACAAGACTATCTATCAACAAAGATGTTAAAATCACACTTCTCATCTTACAATGACACAGAATTATCTTTACAATGCTACAGAATTATCTTGCAATGGACGCAACATTAGTTTACCTTGTAAGAGGTTGTGCAGATAGCGAGTAGCAGAGCTGTCCCATTGATTTGACGGTCTAGAATGAAAACGTAAGCTCTCAAGGATCCGTAATAACCACACAATTAAAATCTAATAGCACAATTGCAATTACAGTGATTTAAGACCAATATCAACCCTTACACTAGTCCAGTAGTTAGTCAAACCGTACACTAGTTCAGTAGTTAGTCAAACCTTACACTAGTTCAGTAGTTAGTCAACCCTTACACTAGTTCAGTAGTTAGTCAACTCTTACACTAGTTCAGTAGTTAGTCAACCCTTACACTAGTTCAGTAGTTAGTCAGCCCTTACACTAGTTCAGTAGTTAGTCAAACCTTACACTAGTTCAGTAGTTAGTCAACTCTTACACTAGTTCAGTAGTTAGTCAACCCTTATACTAGTTCAGTAGTTAGTCAACTCTTACACTAGTTCAGTAGTTAGTCAACCCTTACACTAGTTCAGTAGTTAGTCTGCCCTTACACTAGTTCAGTAGTTAGTCCAACCTTACACTAGTTCAGTAGTTAGTCAACCCTTATACTAGTTCAGTAGTTAGTCAACCCTCACACTAGTTCAGTAGTTAGTCAACCCTCACACTAGTTCAGTAGTTAGTCAACCCTTACACTAGTTCAGTAGTTAGTCAACTCTTACACTAGTTCAGTAGTTAGTCAACCCTTACACTAGTTCAGTAGTTAGTCAACCCTTACACTAGTTCAGTAGTTAGTCAACCCTTATACTAGTTCAGTAGTTAGTCAATCCATACACTAGTTCAGTAGTTAGTCAACCCTTATACTAGTTCAGTAGTTAGTCAATCCTTACACTAGTTCAGTAGTTAGTCAACCCATACACTAGTTCAGTAGTTAGTCAACCCTCACACTAGTTCAGTAGTTAGTCAACCCATACACTAGTCCAGTAGTTAGTCTAGTAGTTACACTTACACTAGTTCAGCTTTCTCTTCGCAGATGGACACCTGGAGCCTCACAGGTTGGATACCAGCCAGCTGGAACTTCCTGACCCAGAAGGGCAGCTGCAGAAACTTCTCCAACGGGGCTCGGACCCTGGAGAAAGAAATAGAAGGGTTCTTTGGAGACAATTACAATGTCATAATTGTTATATATTTAGGGATGTACTGATTAATTGGGCAGCAATCGGTATTGGCCGATAATGGTTAGGAAATTGATCAGCCGAATGCTTTGAAATGGCTGATTGTTCAAACCGATATTGCGATATCTAACCTGGCATGATAATTTGATTAGGAATATTTTCTTAATGTCTGTACGTGATCAATTCACCAAAGGAAAATATAAATATTAACACTGGTGGCTGTTGTAACTAAAAACCAGCGTGAATTCTCTCTGAAAGGTCCGTAAATCCAGACATTCTGCTCCTCTGAATGAGCCTTGTATGTGGTCAAAAGGGTGAGTTTCTGAAATTCAATGGATGAAAAAATGCTCATAGGTGCAGAGATGCCAGACACACACACACACACACACACACACACACACACACACACACACACACACACACACACACACACACACACACACTCAGGGATTACTGAAAGGCAGTAATCTGCTCCTGCCCATTAACAAACCTATTTGTAACAAATCATTTGATACGTTTTAATCTCATGTTTGTTTTTTTGAGTGAGTGAGTGATTATAACAGCCAGCTGGGATGGATTGGGCAACGCATGCTGTAAACTGAGATTATGTTAAGATTAGACAGTGAAGGCCTATCTGAAGCCTCTCTCTCCGGAGGTCTATCCAACTCTGATGGCCTGTCAGGCCTAATGCGCCTACTCTTGCAACGGTTGTTCAGCCAAGTTACCCATTATGACGTAAGATCAGTTTTGCCCTTTCCTACATAATGATTACCCTATGGTAAACTGACTCTAGATCAGAGCCCCGTTTCACCACCTGAACCCGAAGCGTTGCAGAGTGCAGTGTCACTGGTCTTAGGTCAATGTCAGGCGCCGGCTAAAAGCCAACAATGTAAATGTAACAAATAATCGGTATGGGTATTGGTCGATTGTGTTATGAATAATCGGTAAGGGCCCTGAATGTTCATACTAGTGCATCCCTACTTACATTATACAGGGTTCCCTCACCTTCTGAAACATCAAATTCAAGCACCTTTCAAGGACTTTCAAGACTCAATTCCTTCAAATTCAAGGGCCCACCACAGCATAGTTTGAGACAGATCTAGATGAGAATTTATATAATAGGAATGACCATGAACGGTTTTCAAATCCAACTAATTAACCGTAGCAACTAGTATGGTTGTTTTATTCCCTTCTACAGGTTACCTATATTTTTGGGGGGGGGAGAGAGAGAGAGAGAGAGAGAGAGAGAGAGAGAGAGAGAGAGAGAGAGAGAGAGAGAGAGAGAGAGAGAGAGAGAGAGAGAGAGAGAGAGAGAGAGAGAGAGAGAGAGAGAGAGAGAGAGAGAGAGAGAGAGAGAGAGAGAGAGAGAGAGAGAGAGAGAGAGAGAGAGAGAGAGAGAGAGAGAGAGAGAGAGAGAGAGAGAGAGAGATTCAAGCACTTTCAATGACCCATGTCAATTTTCAAAAACTTTTAAGGCCTTGATTTTTTTCTCCCTCAAATTCACAAACTTTCAAGGATTTCAAGGACCCGTGGGAACCCTGATTACAGCGACGCGTTGTTCTTCTAGTTCTGTATCGTTTCAGTAGCAGAGTCGAGACATACTCATCTGAGCAGACGACGGTGTGTTCTCCGTGGTCGACCAAGAAGCACATGGCCTGACTGCCGACGGCACCCTGGAAGAGGGACTCCACTATGGCTCTGCACCAGTTCTTCAGGCCAGAGACGTACACCACACACACCTGGGGGAGCAACACAGTAGACCCAAGTTCTCCATCTCATGTAGGAAGAAGAGCTGTGGTTATTCATAGGGATGGGAATCCAGAACCTGAATCTGTTCTTTCTTTTATCGACGCCGGCATTTTGTTTCTGACAGTTGCGCGTTGCCAAAACCCATGCGGCAAACTCTGTGGTGTAGTATCCGGCGTAGATATCGAAACGTAGATACCTCATTGGACACTGCTGTATGTAGCCGCTATGCGTCTGACTGTCTATCGTCATGCACGAGGCATCTACTGTGTGTAATATCTATGGTATCCAAAGTGTAACGTTTTATTTAGTCGCAAAAAAGACAGTATTCAAGCTCTCAGGCTATGCCACAATTCAATTCAATTCAACTTTATTCGCCATGTGCAGTGCACTCGGTATTCTCCAAGCTGAACAAGCTACAGTACATACAACAACAAGCCGACAACACAACAATACTCAAGACACACAATATACGAGTGAATAAATAACAACTTGAAAAAACATGTAAAGTGCAAGGTGCAATGATCAGGAGTTTTGAGGAGGGCTATGGCTTTGGGGAAGAAACTGTTCAAGTGGCGTGATGTTTTTGACCTGATGGCCCTGTACCGCTGTCCAGAAGGGAGTAATTCAAACAAGCTGTGAGCTGGATGTGTGGGGTCAGCCACAATCTTGCTCTCTTCAATGATCGGGGCTTCTCTCGGGATTATTCCATTTTGAATTGCACTTGCATTAATTAGTTAGGCCACATTTAGGGTTAGGGTTAAGGTTAGGGTTAAGGTTAGGGTTAGGGTTAGGGTAACCATAGGGTTTCCAATTCAAAATGGAATAATCCCGAGAGAAGCCCCGACAGGCGCACATAACAGGCGCACCCCTGCGCTATCAGAACGAGCTACCCCAATGTCACGTCGGAATTTGACGTTTGGATGCAAATGTCACGTCGGAATTCGAAGTTTGGATGCAATCTCACGTCAGAATTCGACGTTTGTCCATAAACCCTGCTCTGTGATAACTCTGCTCTGTGATAACTCTGCTCTGTGATAACTCTGCTCTGTGATAACTCTGCTCTGTGATAACTCTGCTCTGTGGTAACCCTGCTCTGTGATAACTCTGCTCTGTGGTAACTCTGCTCTGTGGTAACTCTGCTCTGTGGTAACTCTGCTCTGTGATAACTCTGCTCTGTGGTAACTCTGCTCTGTGGTAACTCTGCTCTGTGGTAACCCTGCTCTGTGGTAACTCTGCTCTGTGGTAACTCTGCTCTGCTCTGTGGTAACTCTGCTCTGCTCTGTGATAACTCTGCTCTGTGGTAACTCTGCTCTGCTCTGTGATAACTCTGCTCTGTGGTAACTCTGCTCTGTGGTAACTCTGCTCTGTGGTAACTCTGCTCTGTGATAACTCTGCTCTGTGGTAACTCTGCTCTGTGGTAACTCTGCTCTGCTCTGTGGTAACTCTGCTCTGCTCTGTGGTAACTCTGCCCTGTGATAACCCTGCTCTGTGGTAACTCTGCTCTGTGATAACTCTGCTCTGTGGTAACTCTGCTCTGTGGTAACTCTGCTCTGTGGTAACTCTGCTCTGTGGTAACTCTGCCCTGTGATAACTCTGCTCTGTGATAACTCTGCTCTGTGGTAACTCTGCTCTGTGGTAACTCTGCTCTGTGGTAACTCTGCTCTGTGGTAACTCTGCTCTGCTCTGTGGTAACTCTGCTCTGCTCTGTGGTAACTCTGCTCTGTGGTAACTCTGCTCTGTGGTAACTCTGCTCTGTGGTAACTCTGCTCTGTGGTAACCCTGCTCTGTGGTAACCCTGCTCTGTGGTAACTCTGCTCTGTGATAACTCTGCTCTGTGGTAACTCTGCTCTGTGGTAACTCTGCTCTGTGATAACCCTGCTCTGTGGTAACCCTGCTCTGTGGTAACTCTGCTCTGTGGTAACCCTGCTCTGTGGTAACTCTGCTCTGTGGTAACCCTGCTCTGTGGTAACTCTGCTCTGTGGTAACTCTGCTCTGTGGTAACTCTGCTCTGTGGTAACTCTGCTCTGTGGTAACTCTGCTCTGTGGTAACTCTGCTCTGTGGTAACTCTGCTCTGCTCTGTGGTAACTCTGCTCTGTGGTAACCCTGCTCTGTGGTAACTCTGCTCTGTGGTAACTCTGCTCTGTGGTAACTCTGCTCTGTGGTAACTCTGCTCTGTGGTAACTCTGCTCTGTGGTAACCCTGCTCTGTGGTAACTCTGCTCTGTGGTAACCCTGCTCTGCTCTGTGGTAACCCTGCTCTGTGGTAACTCTGCTCTGTGATAACTCTGCTCTGTGGTAACTCTGCTCTGTGATAACTCTGCTCTGTGGTAACTCTGCTCTGCTATGTGGTAACTCTGCTCTGTGGTAACTCTGCTCTGTGGTAACTCTGCTCTGTGGTAACTCTGCTCTGTGGTAACTCTGCTCTGTGGTAACCCTGCTCTGTGGTAACTCTGCTCTGTGGTAACTCTGCTCTGCTCTGTGGTAACTCTGCTCTGTGGTAACTCTGCTCTGTGGTAACTCTGCTCTGCTCTGTGGTAACCCTGCTCTGTGGTAACTCTGCTCTGTGATAACTCTGCTCTGTGGTAACTCTGCTCTGTGATAACTCTGCTCTGTGGTAACTCTGCTCTGCTATGTGGTAACTCTGCTCTGTGGTAACTCTGCTCTGTGGTAACTCTGCTCTGTGGTAACCCTGCTCTGTGGTAACTCTGCTCTGTGGTAACTCTGCTCTGCTCTGTGGTAACTCTGCTCTGTGATAACTCTGCCCTGTGATAACTCTGCTCTGTGGTAACTCTGCTCTGTGGTAACTCTGCTCTGTGGTAACTCTGCTCTGTGGTAACCCTGCTCTGTGGTAACTCTGCTCTGTGGTAACCCTGCTCTGTGGTAACTCTGCCCTGTGATAACTCTGCTCTGTGGTAACTCTGCTCTGTGGTAACTCTGCTCTGTGGTAACCCTGCTCTGTGGTAACTCTGCTCTGTGGTAACTCTGCTCTGTGGTAACTCTGCTCTGTGATAACTCTGCTCTGTGATAACTCTGCTCTGTGGTATCTCTGCTCTGTGGTAACTCTGCTCTGCTCTGTGGTAACTCTGCTCTGTGGTAACTCTGCTCTGTGGTAACTCTGCTCTGTGGTAACTCTGCTCTGCTCTGTGATAACTCTGCTCTGTGGTAACTCTGCTCTGTGGTAACTCTGCTCTGTGGTAACTCTGCTCTGTGGTAACTCTGCCCTGTGATAACTCTGTCTCTGTGATAACTCTGCTCTGTGGTAACTCTGCTCTGTGGTAACTCTGCTCTGTGGTAACTCTGCTCTGCTCTGTGGTAACTCTGCTCTGCTCTGTGGTAACTCTGCTCTGTGATAACTCTGCTCTGTGGTAACCCTGCTCTGTGGTAACTCTGCTCTGTGGTAACTCTGCTCTGTGGTAACTCTGCTCTGTGGTAACTCTGCTCTGTGATAACCCTGCTCTGTGATAACTCTGCTCTGTGGTAACCCTGCTCTGTGGTAACTCTGCTCTGTGGTAACCCTGCTCTGTGGTAACTCTGCTCTGTGGTAACTCTGCTCTGTGGTAACCCTGCTCTGTGGTAACTCTGCTCTGCTCTGTGGTAACTCTGCTCTGTGGTAACTCTGCTCTGTGGTAACTCTGCTCTGTGGTAACTCTGCTCTGTGGTAACTCTGCTCTGTGGTAACTCTGCTCTGCTCTGTGGTAACTCTGCTCTGTGGTAACTCTGCTCTGTGGTAACTCTGCTCTGTGGTAACTCTGCTCTGTGGTAACTCTGCTCTGTGGTAACTCTGCTCTGCTCTGTGGTAACTCTGCTCTGTGGTAACTCTGCTCTGTGGTAACTCTGCTCTGTGGTAACCCTGCTCTGTCTCTGTGGTAACTCTGCTCTGTGGTAACTCTGCTCTGTGGTAACTCTGCTCTGTGGTAACTCTGCTCTGTGGTAACCCTGCTCTGTCTCTGTGGTAACTCTGCTCTGTGGTAACTCTGCTCTGTGATAACTCTGCTCTGTGGTAACTCTGCTCTGTGATAACTCTGCTCTGTGGTAACCCTGCTCTGTCTCTGTGGTAACTCTGCTCTGTGGTAACTCTGCTCTGTGGTAACTCTGCTCTGTGGTAACTCTGCTCTGTGGTAACCCTGCTCTGTCTCTGTGATAACTCTGCTCTGTGGTAACTCTGCTCTGTGGTAACTCTGCTCTGTGGTAACTCTGCTCTGTGGTAACTCTGCTCTGTGGTAACTCTGCTCTGTGGTAACTCTGCTCTGTGGTAACCCTGCTCTGTGGTAACCCTGCTCTGTGGTAACTCTGCTCTGTGATAACTCTGCTCTGTGGTAACTCTGCTCTGTGATAACTCTGCTCTGTGATAACTCTGCTCTGTGATAACTCTGCTCTGTGGTAACTCTGCTCTGCTCTGTGGTAACTCTGTCTCTGTGGTAACTCTGCTCTGTGGTAACTCTGCTCTGTGGTAACTCTGCTCTGTGGTAACTCTGCCCTGTGATAACTCTGCTCTGTGGTAACTCTGCTCTGTGGTAACTCTGCTCTGTGGTAACTCTGCTCTGTGGTAACTCTGCCCTGTGATAACTCTGCTCTGTGGTAACTCTGCTCTGTGGTAACTCTGCTCTGTGGTAACTCTGCTCTGTGGTAACTCTGCTCTGCTCTGTGGTAACTCTGCTCTGCTCTGTGGTAACTCTGCTCTGTGGTAACCCTGCTCTGTGGTAACTCTGCTCTGTGATAACTCTGCTCTGTGATAACTCTGCTCTGTGGTAACTCTGCTCTGTGGTAACTCTGCTCTGCTCTGTGGTAACCCTGCTCTGTGGTAACTCTGCTCTGTGGTAACTCTGCTCTGTGATAACTCTGCTCTGTGGTAACTCTGCTCTGTGGTAACTCTGCTCTGTGGTAACTCTGCTCTGTGGTAACTCTGCTCTGTGGTAACTCTGCTCTGTGGTAACTCTGCTCTGTGGTAACTCTGCTCTGCTCTGTGGTAACCCTGCTCTGTGGTAACCCTGCTCTGTCTCTGTGGTAACTCTGCTCTGTGGTAACTCTGCTCTGTGGTAACTCTGCTCTGTGGTAACCCTGCTCTGTCTCTGTGGTAACTCTGCTCTGTGGTAACTCTGCTCTGTGATAACTCTGCTCTGTGGTAACTCTGCTCTGTGATAACTCTGCTCTGTGGTAACCCTGCTCTGTGGTAACCCTGCTCTGTCTCTGTGGTAACTCTGCTCTGTGGTAACTCTGCTCTGTGGTAACTCTGCTCTGTGGTAACTCTGCTCTGTGGTAACCCTGCTCTGTCTCTGTGATAACTCTGCTCTGTGGTAACTCTGCTCTGTGGTAACTCTGCTCTGTGGTAACTCTGCTCTGTGGTAACTCTGCTCTGTGGTAACTCTGCCCTGTGATAACTCTGCTCTGTGGTAACTCTGCTCTGTGGTAACTCTGCTCTGTGGTAACCCTGCCCTGTGATAACTCTGCTCTGTGGTAACTCTGCTCTGTGGTAACTCTGCTCTGTGGTAACCCTGCTCTGTGGTAACTCTGCTCTGTGGTAACTCTGCTCTGTGGTAACTCTGCCCTGTGATAACTCTGCTCTGTGGTAACTCTGCTCTGTGGTAACTCTGCTCTGTGGTAACTCTGCTCTGTGGTAACCCTGCTCTGTGGTAACTCTGCTCTGTGGTAACTCTGCTCTGTGATAACCCTGCTCTGTCTCTGTGGTAACTCTGCTCTGTGGTAACCCTGCTCTGTCTCTGTGGTAACTCTGCTCTGTGGTAACTCTGCTCTGTCTCTGTGGTAACTCTGCTCTGTGGTAACCCTGCTCTGTCTCTGTGGTAACTCTGCTCTGTGGTAACTCTGCTCTGTGGTAACCCTGCTCTGTGATAACTCTGCTCTGTGATAACTCTGCTCTGTGATAACTCTGCTCTGTGGTAACCCTGCTCTGTGGTAACTCTGCTCTGTGGTAACTCTGCTCTGTGGTAACTCTGCTCTGTGGTAACTCTGCTCTGTGATAACTCTGCTCTGTGATAACTCTGCTCTGTGGTAACTCTGCTCTGTGGTAACTCTGCTCTGTGGTAACTCTGCTCTGTGGTAACTCTGCTCTGTGGTAACCCTGCTCTGTGGTAACTCTGCTCTGTGGTAACTCTGCTCTGTGGTAACTCTGCTCTGTGATAACTCTGCTCTGTGGTAACTCTGCTCTGTGGTAACTCTGCTCTGTGGTAACTCTGCTCTGTGGTAACTCTGCTCTGTGGTAACTCTGCTCTGTGATAACTCTGCTCTGTGGTAACTCTGCTCTGTGGTAACTCTGCCCTGTGATAATTCTGCTCTGTGGTAACTCTGCTCTGTGGTAACTCTGCTCTGCTCTGTGGTTACTCTGCTCTGTGGTAACTCTGCTCTGTGATAACTCTGCTCTGTCTCTGTGATAACCCTGCCCTGTGATAACCCTGCTCTGTCTCTGTGATAACCCTGCCCTGTGAAACCAAAACAATAATGTTTTGACCCTCTAATATACTATCCAAGTAACATAGTCTCTGATAACATTGTCTCTGCTGCCCCCCTGTGGACGTTAGATGATGTACTTTAAGGGCTCAAAAACAAAAGTGTAGGTTGTAGATACTGAAATCATGTTTGTAGTCTTTAGTCAGATACAACACTATCATGCTTATAATGATGAAAAATGCGTATGGATCTTCCACCTGCTACTGAGGCTCCTGACGGTGTATTAAATGAATAAAGTGTCAAATTGGCAATATATCTTGTTTGTTCCTTGTACTGAGAGAGAGTTCAATCATCCAATCCACCAAACAACTCAAAACAAGAGTCAATACCAACAGGAGAATACACTGTTTAGCATTGGCAGAGGATTTTGGCCATCTCACAAATGCATGATCCTTACAAGTTGGACATCATTGTAAAGGTAAATAAACAGGCTTTCCAACGTTATAAAATACAATGCCAATTAGCATTGTAACAACAGAGAATTTAGTTTATCTTGGTATTCTAATAAGGTAAAACCCTTTAAAGTGAAGTCTGAGAGCATCCTCTTGTTCAACAATTCTAACAATGCAGTCCATGAGCGTCCATTAGACAGAGTTGCCAGATGGGATTGACAATTTCCATCCTAACCAGTCTAAAAAACGCTAAATCCACCAGAAACCAGCCCAAAACCTATTGTCAGAAAACCGCTACTATTGGTCAGGTGCCCATCTTGTGCCCCTAAACTGTTGATGATGTTTGTAAAATAAAAACTGCACATCGTATGTAGATACTAGTGTGTATTTTAACTTCACGCATTTTGTAACTTTCAGGCACTGACATTTTAATACCGCCTAAATGCTATTTATCCAGCCCAACCGCCCAAATGCTTTTTTCCGGCCCCACGTGTGATCAAAAGTAGCCCATTCGGCTGTAACACGCCCCATCTGGCAACCCTGCCTGTGGCAGATTAGTACGGTAGTATCCACTATTGTCTCAAGAAACCATTACTGCCCTCCAGTGGAAAAGATATGTTACTGCATCAACCATAACAGAAAGGACATGGTAGGCAACAGCATACTCCAGCTACCAATAATTGATAAGATTCGGCTTGATAAATCAACTTGGCAATTACAAAACGTTCTCATTAGATCAATACTGATGGCTGGCTCAGTTAGAGTTGTAGTGCTGATCATTGCTAATTTAAACTCAAGTTAGAAGGCTTTGCTAGCTCGCTATTGAGGTCTTTTCACGTGACACTGAATGAGTAGCTAGCCTTTGCCAGTAAACTATCAGTTTTTCTTTAACGACATTTAGATAGCTATGTTAAGATCTTCATTGTTCGCTTGGAAATGTTTGTATAAACCCTTCTGAGATGATGGTGTACTAGCTAAGTTAGTGTGACTAAATGATTGTCTACAAACTGTTAGCAGGCTAGCTAAAAGGTGAAAGTGCTTCCACTACAGAAGCTGCGTCACGAGAGAGCGAGCTGGGTGGGTTGGGTTTCTGTTTTGAGGAACGTGATTGGCTGGCTGTCAAATCAATCAATTGACCAGTGAGTGGAAAAGATGGCACGTGCAACCAATTCAACACCTGAACAGTTCCGGTTCGTTTGAGCAGAGCAAACTTCTACTTCGTCTGAACCCAGCCAGCACGCCCACGTGGGACCCATATGGGTTCAATGCGGGCTACTTGGGTACCAAGTGGGCATGGGCTGGAACTGGGCAAATTATGAGGGTCCCACATGGTCTGCATATGGGCTAACTGGGCATGGGATGGAAGTGGGTAAGCCCATGTGGGTCCCACGTGGGCTACATGTGGGCTCACTGGCATGGGTTGGAAGGGGGGGGGGGTTAAGTTAAGACTTTGACAGGGGGCCATTTTCGAACATCATGTGTACAGTATACTGTTAGCATGGAAACATGGAAAACAGTGTGAATAATGCATTGAATGCTGGGAAATGTAGTCTATCAACGGACAATTGTATTAATGTCAATTTAAACAAAGGCACCAAATGACCTATCGTCATAAAAGTGGAACACACATATATATACATCGCAACAACACGTTTTAATGTCGTAGAAGTGAATAACGGAGATTAATCTTCTCGAATGTTCTCGCAAACGCATGCTGTACGTTCGTAAACTGGCTCCGGAAAATCTGACCAGCACTCACAGAACGCCTCTTGTCCAATCAAATCACCTTGAAACCATATGGGACCCACGTGGGCGTGCTGGCTGGGTATAGGGAACAGGTAGACAGGTGATTGGTTGACAGGACAGGAACACAGGTGGACTTGATGATGGATACTCATATATCATTTGGTAGTTGACATCGCATTCGATTTGATCCGTGTTTCAATTCATATTTATTGTGTACATGTTTGCAGCCAGACAGAGACAGCTTTAAAGGGAGCTGAGCTAACAGCTAGCTAAACAGAACAGCACGTTTCTATCGGTTGAGGAACTGTACATTTCTATTGGTTGAGGAACTGTACGTTTCTATTGGTTGAGGAACTGTACGTTTCTATTGGTTGAGGAACTGGACAATTAGTCGTTACCAAACTGATGACAAGGTAAAGAAACATCTGTTGAATGTTATGTTACTAGATGGTCATTTCATACGCCAGACATGTTATCACGCGACGTTGTTCAGAATCCCGTTTCGATGAACTATCCATCTTTACCGATGTTGAACGAAATTAAAATGTATTTGTTGAAATGATGATATACTGGTGGGTAAGTTGTATGCAGGCATATTCTCTAGCCTGACCGTGCCGTTCAAACGCGCATGGCCCATTCTAAATCGGTTGTGTTTTTCCAGTTTTGCAGCCTATTCATGGTTCGGTTGTGTTTTTCCAGAACATGTGGTATCCCTGTCCAACACTGTTTGCGGTGCCTCACGCGGTCCAGCAGCCGTCAGGTATGTTTGTCTCAAAGATGGTTGTAGCCGTACAGATGGCACCGTTTGACCATGGTGGTTTGTTACAAACTGCAATGAAGCAATTGCCTAGTTCAAGTAAGTCAGTCCCAGGTGACGGGTGAAGTGTGAACAAAGTATCTGAACGGAAGATCGCTCCCTTCGTGAAAGATACGCTATTGCTTTGGGAGATTTTCCTCCTGGACAATTGTTGCATGCTTTTAATGGAATGCGCTTTCACTTTTTAACTGAGCCTTCCCAAACATGTCATAACAATAGGCGTGTGTGTGTGTGTGTGTGTGTGTGTGTGTGTGTGTGTGTTATATTATAAACGCAGCATTGCCGACCCTGACAACGTTCACCTCTGTTTATGCACCTCTACCTCAATAGCACCGTATTTGTCGATCAATGAAGAAAGGAAATTCCTACTCAACAGGTATTGGTCCTCCCATGTCAACACATGCTGTTTACAAACACAAACAAAGACGACTATTGCTACAGGCTTTGTTTAAAATAGTTTGACATAATGTACTTAAGATATATGGTCATCCCTTGTAGAATAGGCTATGAAGAACTTTATCCTGGGTAGAGTGGAATGAGGAACAAACATGTTTATTGTAATACATGGAATGAGGAATGGTTCACACAATTTCTACCTCCAACAGTCTCCCCTGGAGTAGGCCTATGAGTAACCTAACCCTAACCCCATGTTACAGATTAGTGTTTGACCTGCTGGAAGCCACACAGGGAGTCCTGGCGCTGACAGACAGAAAGCTGCTGAGTTGGTACCTGTCCCTGCCTGTAGAGGACAGGAGCTTGATACAAGGTGGGGACTTGACACGTCTGTGTTGGAGACACTAGCTCAAAGCCCCACTCTCCATCAGTGGAGACAGATATCAGGACGGGCTCAGTGTAAAACATGGAATGAGGAATGCTATCAAACACATAGGTGTTTGATACCTTTCCTCACTTAATGCCATGCGTTACATACAGTGAGCCTGTCCTCGGATTTATACCTCCACTGCTCTCTGTGATGGACAATGGGGAGGTGTGTTGTGTTCCCAACCCAGTAACGGCTACAGTAACAATACATTTCTGACATGGGTAGTGGGGGAAATACCAGGAACATGATTAAAGCCTAGTTCTCAACTAACAGGGCCTCCCCCTACTACACAAGCCTAGTCAAGGAACATTGTCATGCACCATGCCAAGTGAATAGCTGTACATTAAGTAGAATTGCGGTTTCGATTTTATTTTCATGCGCCCCCATTTCAACGTCTGAAGTCATGTTCATCTATCTTAGTGATGTTGACTTCTACTGTGTAACACTGAACTTGAAACACATCCTTTCTATTTATTCAGATTTTTTTTTACCTTTATTTATACAGGTAAAAAACACATTGAGCCCCAAGGGCTCATTTTCAAGTGTGACCTGTTCCACCACAAACAAATATCCACCACAAACAAATACAATACAAAACCTGGCCTACAGAGTCTAAAACTACATAGTCTAAAACTAAAACTAGTCTAAAACAATCTAAGATAATCTAAAACTAAACTAAAACTAAAAACCTAAAACTAGACAGCTAAAGAGCTATGGACAGGGAGGGGTCAGCAATGGGCAAAAGGGAGGGTCAAAGTCAGTTGCAAGAACAAATCATGGACTCGCACTGTATGTCTCTCAGCAAGAGTTTGAAACTGGAAAGAGGGATCAGATGAGACAGTTTCAGACTCTGCTGTAAAGAATTCCAAGAGGAACGCCCTTTTGCCTTTCATGGTCCGGACCAAGGGGATGGAGTATGTGATGATGTCCTGTGTGCGAAGGCCGTAGACGGATTGCTTGCGTGACAGGTGGTTAGAAAGGTAGGAGGGGAGCAGACCAAGGATGGATTTGTAAATGAAAATATACCAGTGAAGGGTTCGGTAGAGAGATGACCAGTTAACCAGAGAGTATAGCACACAGTGATGCATAAGGGGTTTACAGCCTGTTATAAACCTTAACGCGCCATGGTAAACTGCATCCAGATGTTGAAGAGAGGTAGCAGAGGCATCAAGACATCACCGTAGTCCAAGAGAGGCAGAAAGGTGGCAGCAACCAGACGTTTTCTTGCAGTTATTGTCCCAGTCAGCAGTTTGGTTTGCAGCTGTATAAAAGGCGTTGCACATATTACAAACTATATAAAAACACATGAAATTGAGTAAGCAGGGATACAAACATAATGATGGTTGGAATTGCAGCATCACTGATACAAGGGCAATGTTGAGTCTGATGGGGGGCACTAATACATAGCTATTAGTAATGCTTGTATTTTCTCAGTGACAATTTTGCTGAAGATTAGTTGTTCAACTTTCTGTTCCACAGAGGAAGGAGGACTCTTCCGATTTCTGCAACGGCATCCTGCGCTTGAAGTAGACGGACAATTTGTTTTTGTGAAACGTGAGTTATGGCTCTGATTGACAACTTGGTCGCGGCTCAACAATCTTTAAAAAAATAAACCATGTAGACGTTTTGCGATACACAACATTTTACTCTGAGTCTTTTATATGTATGATAAAACAAGACTCTTAATAAACGTATATTTATTTAACTTCTAATAAATACTTTTTGTTTTCCTAAATGCTGTACAGAAATGGCTAGAGCGTACTGCATGCGCCAACAGACAATGTCGGTGCTGGAGCAGCCTGAGGGTGGCCAGTTCTCTATGGACCCCCCTGTAGATGGCCTGGTTGACCTGCAGGACGGCAGCTTCCAGTCAGCCTGTGACACCAGCGTCCACATCGCACAGGTGCCTCCAGACCAGCAGGAGGTGAATAGCGGCACGGACAAGCTGCTCACCCAGCCGTGGGAAGAAGGGACGTGGCAGGATGGCAACGGTGTGGCGGCCGTATGCAAGGAGCCCTCCGCCCAGGCCAGCTTCTCTCTAGACGTGGAGCTGGAGAAGCACTGCCAGAGTGGAGTGGAGGCTAACCAGCACCAGCCTTCCATCCAGGACCAGGGCATGTCTGTGTCTATGCATGAGGAGACTTCAGACTCCCCTAAGTTGGAGCAGGAAACCCTTCCAGAGTACTGCAGCTTCAACAGCTCCAGGCTGGACCAGACACAACGGAACAACACCACCCGCCACTCGGCAGAGTCTGCCCGCAGTGACTCACTGATGGCCACCAGGGGCAGTGCAGAGGAGCCGCACGAGAGCAGCGTACTGTCGTCCTGCACAGAGGAATGCAGCGAGTACTGCCACAGACTCCACAGACTCCTGTGGTTGGACCTATGGACCTATGACGACTGCCCGGTTAACCTGGTCAATGAGGAGTGGTCTCTGGATGAGTGCTCCTTCAGGTCCCTGTCCACAGGCCCTGGTGGGGCTCAGCACACTCCACTCACCCAGAGTGGTCAGGAGGGGCTTGGGGTTGAGACAGCAGGGGCCCGCAGGGACTTGACGTTCAGTCTCTCACCCGCCAAGGCCACAGAGGTCAGAGGTTGGAGCACAGCAGACGGCTCCACTGACACACTGCCCCCAGTGGCCAAACATGATATCTGTGTTGGTACAGAGCAGACCCTCAGAAGGTGCCATCACACCCAGACCCAGGGCCCTTCTACTGCAGAGAAAGACGTCAACACAGTAGTCCAAAAGTCAGACCTGGACTACCTAACTGAGGTACCTCTCTCTCTCTCTCTTAGTCATGTTTAGAGCAGTCATGGAAAATAATAATAATTTCGGAACTATACAAATGTAATAATGATTTTTTTTTTTTTTTTTTTTTTTTAGGAATTCATCAACATGACATTCGCCCAAGAGGAACTGAAGGAGCTGAAAGAAAAACTGGCAAGGTACTTGTACCAAAATTAAGGCCTAGGCTACACTGAATTTCTATTATTTTACAGTACTGTCTCAATTATATTTCAATCATTTTCTGGGTCTACCAGTACGTGTGCATGCCCAGTGTACCTGAATACGCAGTTCCATGTGACCAGAGATTTTTTTTGCCCAACAATGAGAAAACGCTTGTGTGGCCAGAGATCGAAATTGCATTTCGTCTTTGTTTTGTCGTCGTGTAGCCTAGGTCTAAAACACCTGCACTCTGCAATCAATTACTTTTGATTAAGTATTACTTTGTATATTTGGATAAACTTGTTACAGCTTTAGAGTTAATTTTGTTGTTAATATTTTGTCTTTTTTCCATTCATCCTCAACATTTTCCCCCTCTGCTTTTATTTCCTTAAAAAGTCTTACAGACTCAGATCTCAGTAAGATCTCCCCAGTATAAATACATTATAAATAAAGAGTTTCTAAATGTGCCTATTTCAGCTCTCCAGGCGGTGGGCGAGGTGGGGGTTGTGATGGGGAGCAGGGCTGTGACAGTGCTCAGCGTGCCCAGCGGGCAGAGTTGTGTCTACTGGCTCTGCAGTATGGGATGTGCCAGCATCACTGCTGGATGAGTTACTACACATCCCCCGAGGGAGACCGCCTCGTCCAAGGGTAAGGGACAGGATGGAAGCACCCGGGGAGGCTGGTGGTGGTAGGAAACGGAGGATGGGCTCATTGTAATGCATGAAATGGTAATCCTTGTCAGTGGGCCACTGGAGGCAGAAATCGGAGGGCGGGCTCACTAACGCAGGAGATAAAATGGAATCATAATACCCTTGCCTTTTCCTGCTGACTCCTCATCATAATTAGTGTTGTTCCGATACCGATACTAGTATCGGCATGGCCACCGATACGCACAAAAATGCTGGTATCGGTATCGGCGAGTACTTTACAAAAACGTAAGTTTTTATTTTATTTTTTTTTATTTTTTACTTAAGTTTTACAAAAACTTTACGAGTTTTACAAAGGTTTTGAGCAGTGCCAGACTAAGTGTTAGCAATAATTTTACATCGAGGTGAGTATGCGGCTCAAAAAACATGTTTTTTTGTTTTGTTTTTTCAAACGCCGTGGTATCGGATCGGTACTCGGTATCGGCAAGTACTGCACGGTCAGGTATCGGTATCGGGATAAAAAAATGGTATCGGAACAACACTAATCATAATCCATCATAAGTGTGACCCCCCTTTAATCATAAATTATCAGTTTAGGGGGAATTTCAGAAGTAGTTTTTAGTTGGATTGTCCTTGTTTTGCCACAAGTCGAGTGGGTAATAGCTGAAGAATACTGATTTATGCATTGAAACATATAATATTTTTTTCTATTTGAGAGTGCTGGTCTTATTATTTACTAGGTGTGTAATTCCCCCAGTAGGAGTGAGGGCCCACCTGAGACCCTGATGAATGTGCTGCAGGTCCTGGAGGGAGACTACAGAGACATGAAGGGGAAGGTCCTCTCAGGGGTGCCCCTGGACCAGCTCAAACCTCTGTCTGTGGACTCCCGGGGGATCACCACCGGCACCCGCTACACCCCTGCACAGGTTAGCTAGCTCCCGCAGGTATCAATTCTGAAATAACATTTTAGTGTGGGGGTGTGTGTGTGTGGGGGGAGGCTGAAATCTAGGTAGGTAGAAATCTGAGGAGTGGTTCCAAGTGGTAGTATATTGTATAGGAATTTGTCGTAGGAGGTTGCAGTTGGTGGCATCAAATCAAGGCCTAAAGTCCTCTGTTCATTCATACACCAATAGTCAGTACCTCAGTCATAATAATACTTTCTTATATTTACAAAACGCATATACAAGTATAATCTCAGTCTCAATTCTAACAGGAGGGTCCAAGTGGGAGAGGTCCAATTACCCTCCCCAAGGCAGAAGGCAGCACAGCTGTGAAGGCAGTCACCCGTGAGCCCCAGCAGAATGGGACCAACCGTGGGAACAAGCCAGGTAAACACAGTGGGGCAGTAAAACCTCAGCCTTCACATTTATTTATTTGATTTATTCATCAATTGGAGAAATTGAGAATTCTGATTCTCTACACTTGTAACTCACCCACTCGCAGGGGGAGTAAGAGGGAAAGACGTCAACTCCAGCGAGGCATGGTTTGATGCTGTGGAGGACCTGGGACCTGCAGAAGCAGCTGTGAAGACTGAGAGTCTGGCCATGGTAGTGGAGAAGACAGAAGAAGGTTAGTACTGGAATGGGGATAAAGCTCTGAAGCCCAAAAGATTCAAAGATGTTTTGAGTTTCAAATAGTTTCGTGTAATATGCACCAGGGCTGGACTGGGACACAAATTAGGCCCTGCCATGTGGCTCAGACCGGCCCAACACAATCGGTCCGACACCGCCGATCAACATGCTGGCAGTCTGTTGAATATACCATGTAAAAACCCCTATAGAGCGGAGTAAGTGACATGGACAGCAAGTATACCAATGCAAGTTTGAACCAGTGTACTCACTCACTGTTGACGTACTCCACGGTGATGAGACATGGCTGCTGTGCTGAGCAAACAATACCCATACTCAATACTGTTACATTGATGCAAACTAGTCACCTTTCGGCGAAATTTGCCGTTTTTAACTCAAAATAGGTCATCCACGTGAATCATGGAGATTTGCAAAAAAAAAATAAAATAAAAAAAATAGGGGGGGGATCATGAAAGTTGTGTCGTGACGTCATCATGGGCAAAGCAGTTCGTTTCAGTGAACTCATTCATTACAATCAGTTCACTAAAAAGATTTGTCCAAAAGAGTCGTTCATCCAATCATTCAGTGCTTCTCAGAGCTTCGACTTACTGCGCGTAGTCCATTCACTGAACTGAAACACGTCAGTGTCCAGTGAGCTGAGAATGTAGGGGCGGGGCCGCCTTCGTAAATTCACTTGGCGAGTGACGGCCTCTCGTCCAATCAAATTACTTGGTCCATTATAACATTGAACCCAGTGTGGGCTGGGCTCTGGCGAATTTACGAACGCGGATAAAGGTACCGTTTTCAAACAACTGAAAGCTACTATAAATATCGTACCCTATTATGTAAAGACTTAGAATTTCACGACACTTAATTATTAAATAAAATATTTGGTACTACTTCGAGACTTTCAAGACGAGGCTTCCCACCAGTTCAGTCAGTGACACCTGACACCTGACACCTGCCTGTAATTAGTTCAGATTTCCTCGCCAGCGAGTTGCATCGTGGAGAACTGCACACACTCACGGTAAGTAACCTGTTTGAGTAATTATATTATGGGGGTGGAAAAAAATGAAGTATATATTAATAAAAAAAGAAATGCGGGTGGTGAGGTAACTTGCCATGTTAAGGTTTCTTCTAGCTTGCTAACGTAACGTAAATTAGCAATGGTTCTTCTCCATAGATTACGTTTACAAGCACACCAAATTCAGATTAAAGTCAATATGCAGGGTATTGTAACCGAATAGGTGTTTATATGCGCTGTAGCAACTGAATATTCTGTTTACATTTGAAAGGGAAAAATAATCTGGCCGCATGTAACTGCGTATTAAGGTACACTGGGCATGCGCGTACTGGTTGAATACAGGAATATGGTGTGCATGTAACGCAGTCATTGATATCTACTTTAGCATCATCAGTAGCCTAACTACTAGTAGCCTAACTGTACCACCCGCTTCAATTTGTTTTCAGAATGAGAATGAAAGAATTTGGAGAGGAAGATGCCATTATTGTGGCTCAGCTAGATGCAGGAGTGAGGTGCAAGTGGAGCTGGTCCTGGCTGAAGCTAGACTCAAAGAGTGACGTAAAGGGCAAAGAATATGTGTTCCCTATATCTCGGTTTTTTAAAAAGATTGACAAACCAGGACATGCCCGGTGCAGCCTCTGCTGCAAAGAGATTAATTATTCAACCAAGGGCTGCCATGACCTTGTGGCACATTGTAAAACTGACAAACATTGCCAAAAAGTGGTGACAATTATGACCACACACAGTGTCATACCACCGTCAGCAAGTCAGGGCCCATCACAGCAGAGCCCATCAACTCAGGGTCCATCACAGCAGATCCCATCTGCTCAGGGCCCATCAGTGCAAGGCCCAGAGAAGATGAGAGAAAGAGTTACGGTGCCAGTACCCCTTTTTGAAAGGGTAGCAAATGCAGAGGTGAGTGTGCATAATTATAGTGCTATATAGATAACAACTAGCACAGATAATATAAAGTCGTAAGCCTAGACTTTGTTAATCAGAATAGGAAATCCCCCATATACAGTGAATCGCAGTATTGAATTATTTTTATAATGATGTCATGTTTACTTATTACAAGCTATGTGCAAGTGGTAACATATAAAATACTAATACTATTTTCGGGGGGTTTCCAGGCAATGGTTCTTGCAGTTCTTGCAGAACATTCCCTTCCCCTCTCTATAGCCCCTGTCATCCGTGAGCTTGCTGAGACACTGGCTCTGGATAAACCAGCTCTGGCAGGCATGAAGCTATCCCGGACAGCTGCCACATACAAGATGGTCCAGGGCCTGGGGCACACCTTCTCAGAGAGGACGTTTGAGAACATTCGGTCATGCCCTTTCTCCATCAACCTGGATGAGAGCACATCAAGCTCCAATAAGAAGGTGCTGTCAATCCTTGTCAGCTACTTTAATCAGGAGCTGAAGCATGTGGTCGTCGAGCACCTTGGCTCCATTGAAGTCCTAAAGGGCACTGCTGAACATCTGGAAAAGGCCCTAGTGACCTTTTTCAAGGAACACTCAATTCCATTTACTAACATGGTTAGCATGATGATGGACTCCTGCAACGTCATGCGAGGGAGTAAGTCCGGGCTGGAGACCAGGATAAGGTCAAAGTACTGCCAGAACCTCCCGGATGTTGATGGAGATTCCTGCCACCACATCCACAATGCCGCCAAAATGTTTGCTGCGCCCTTTGGCCACTACCTTGAGCAGCTTTTCACGGACCTCCACACAGACCACCAGTGGGCTTCAGACCAGGTAATTGTCATAGATATTGTGAAATACATGCCTGTACCAGAAATACTTGTTGCATAATGGCAAATAGGCTAAGTAAGCCCTTTTTTTGCCTGTTTTCAGTTGAAATACCTGATGGAGGTATGCGAGTTTATGGGCATTCCAGGCACCAATCCACAGCGGTTTGTGGCGCATCGTTGGCTTTCAGCCTATGATGTGGGCCTCAGCACTCGCCGAATGTTCCCTGCATATAAGGTGCTCTACTTCGGGTTCCTCAGTCAGGCAGACCAGACCCTTTACAAAGCAGTCCTAGAGGAGATGTACAAGGACCACAGTGTTGGTGAGCGGGCAAAGGCCAGGATCCAATTTTTCCACCAGGACCTAAAAAAAAAAGGTAAAATTCTTTAAATTAATCTAATATTGTAAAGAGGGGGCTCAGCCGCCCACAATCTTATGTGATTAATCCTCTTGTATACTGTATGTATTCCAAAATACATTGTATTTCATCTCTCTCTTCCAGGAATGACGCAAGTTGGGAAGGACAGGAAAGAAAGGGTGTGGAAGAAGCTCTGGTTTGAGAGTCGCAAAACAGACCTCCAGCTGAGCATTTACCTCGGCGTCCTTCCCATCATGAAGGAGTATGTGATGGTGTTCCAGGTGTGTATTTTCACATAATGAATTAGTGAATTATCAATCTCTGATACATAAACTAAATAGGCCTATCCTTGTATTCTCTCATTAGTTAGATTGTGATATAAACAGACCCTCAACTGCAAGTCATGTCTGTGTATGGTAATAGAATTGTTGTAGCATTTTATAATAATGCCACTATTCACAGGGCAGCCAAACCCTTGTCCACAAGCTGCATGACAAGCAGCTTGAGGTTGTGAAAACCTTCATGGGGTGCTTTATCAAGGCTGAGAATCTCCACACCACCCCAAAGAAGCTCATGGAGTTGGACTTCAAAGACAAAATGCTGCCTCTCTGTGAGCTGTATGTCGGACAGGTGGCGGAGAAACTGAAGGCAGAAAATCCACGCAATCAGGTTAGTAAATGTATTAAAAATGGCAAATCAAACATTTATACATTTCTCCAGGTAAAATGATTTAATTGCAATCGTTTTAATGTTTTCCAGACTGTGCTAGAGTTTCTGGAAACAGCGAAGACTGCATACATGTCGACAGCGGCATATATGCAGAAAAAGCTGCCACTGGACAGCAGGACCCTGCAGTCACTGTCTGCTTTGGACCCATTGGTGAGAGGACACTCCGAGACGGGCATCCTCCTGAAGCGGCTGGCAGGGATGATGAGCCACTTGGTGCCACCCCAATTTGACGTGCCAATGGAAGTGATCAAATTCAGCAATGATCCCCCCTTCCCCTGTACATTGATGGGGACAACATGGGTAACTGGTGGGCAAATATTATTGACACTGGAAGGTACCCAGGCCTCAACCATGTGGTTCGAGCGGCACTCTCCATTTTCCATGGACCAATGGTGGAGTCATCATTCAGTGCCATGGGAGATATAATTGACTCCAAAAGCACCAAAATGAGCATGGACACTTTTAATGCCATCCAGACCACCAAGTATGCCCTCAGGTCCAGGGGTCAGACAGCGATCCAGATGTTCAGGAGAGAGAATGTCAAGTTCTCAAAGGTTGACAAGGTCCTATGCAAGAACATCCACACTGCAGGCTCAAAGGACAAGGCTCGCAGACAACAGGCCCTGTTAAAGAAAAAAGGGAGGCAGGAAGAGTTTGGTTGCCAGCCAACAACCAGTGCTGCACAAAGCAGGAAGACTGCAGTGGAGGAGGACAGGCAAGCCACAGTGAGGCACATGGCTGCTCAAAAAAGAAAAAAAGCACTGGAAGTGCTGGTACAGGCAAAAAAGCCCAAAAAGCACAAGTGATGTGCTTGGTGGGATGGACTGGAGTGGGTGGATGGTTGGGGTATTCATCAGAATTGGTTTTATTTGTTAAAAAATAAATGTTATTTGTAGTTCAACATTGTTCAAAATATATTTACAAAATAAATTATACATCTAATTCTAATGCGTTTTCATTATTGTTACCACTGCTTCATAGATCTGAATAACACTGACAGGCTTTATATGTGTCCCTTGAACAGAGCTTGTATAGAAAAATGATGCATTGCATCATGGGAAGGTGCCTGGGCGCCGCGCAATGATAATTTCCGTCGTTTTCAGTGAAAAAAATGTTGTCACCTTTTTGGGCCATCACCAGTTTGCACCCCTGATATGAGACCTAATAGTCATCTGAAACCTTCCATACATTGGGATTTAACCTCCTCCAGCCTGACTCCCACTCCACCTGCTCCAGCCAGCCGGAGGAGGAGTTGTTCAGTCTTATCGCATGCAGGAAGAAAAGATCTCCTATAGCGCTCCGTAGTGCAACGTGGATAACACCGCTCGGCTGGGACTGAAAAAAAAAACTGGGCCCACTGCGTCTTTCCAGAACCAGGATCAAGTATCACTGTTCTAGTAATTTAACAGACTCTCTTAATCCACAGTGACTTCAGTGTTTTGATCCGCGGCGAGAGACATTCCGCTGACAGTCCATCTCCTGTTATATGAGAGCAGCCTTGGAAGTGGAGTCAGATTGTCTGGTTAATGACTTGTCTTATCTCTGGCACCCTCAGATACGGCTTATGCCATGAACAAGGACGACGACAAGTGGTACAACTTTGATGACAGCAGTGCATCTCCTGCCAATGATGATCACATAGTGGTGAGTGCCTTAGGCTACGTCAGACATCAGACGCCGCGGCGATGCCCGGCGCCTGGCTATAGTCGTGTTGCGCAATGAATCTAGACCTACTTTACTGTGTAATGTAGTGTCTTATCACTGACGGGGGAGTTTGTAAAAGTACTGTTATGTAGCTAACTGTGTTGAGTACTGTAGCTAACTGTGTTGAGTACTGTAGCTAACTGTGTTGAGGTCAGGCGATCTTGTGTTGGTGAGTAACACTTCTTCCGCTCTCTGTGTGTGTGTGTGTGTGTGTGTGTGTGTGTGTGTGTGTGTGTGTGTGTGTGTGTGTGTGTTTCCAGTCCAAAGCAGGATACGTGCTGTTCTACCAGCGCCAGGACACGGTGAAGGGAACAGGCTACTTCGCTCTGGACCGTGAAGAGGAGGAAGAGCAAGAGGAGAACGGGGAGGAGAACGGAGAGGAAGAGGGGGAGGAGAGGAAGAGGAGCACCTCGGCTCAGGGAGCCACGGCACAGAGCGACGAAGAGGACGACAACAACGACAATAAGAATGACAACCAGGACGAGGAGGAGGAGGAGGAAGAGGAGCAGTCGAGTCGCGATGTCACCATGAAAACCAACTGAGACGGGATAGAGAGAGCGAGAGGTGAGACAGGAGACAGGGGATATTCATCCAAAGCCATATGGACACACAGCAGCGCAGCGAGCCGCACTCCGGCCCGGTCCGGGGGGGTGGCGGAGGGGTTTAACACTAGAACAGCCGTGAGGTGTTAAACAGCACCAGTGAGTACAAAAAAAAATCTACCTTTGCACTCGATCAAATTTCAGGACCCTCCTTTCATGACTTTTCCTAGATATGTGCGTTCTACCACCCAGCATCTTTACATTTTCAAAATCGAGTTAGTATAAAGCGATTTTGCAGTATTTCTGTGTGTGTCTGTGTATTTGCCTTGGGATTCGGCTGCCATATTTTTCTCCAAGGCTGCAATTCTCTTTTATATCAGCAGAGGTAGCAAGGGGGCACACACTGTGCTCAACCTTCAGGCTTCAGTGCTGAATTAGATACAGTGGATAAGACTGATATTTGTAACATAATGTGTTTATATATAGGCTATATATAGCAATAGTGATACATAAGATATGTATATGTACAGACAGTTATGAAAATGATAAACTGTACAGTATGACTTTTACAATCCCTTCAGATTTGTTGGAGCTGAGGTTTTTTTTTCACCCAAGTTCCATGCAATAGTGATAAGATATTATGATATGTGTAGCCTATGTACAGTTATGAATGATACACTGCACAGTATGTACCTATCAAGCTGTGTGGTATTACATAGGTACCACAGCAAAGTAGTTCATCAACAAATATTATATAACAAACGGATATTTATAATATTGTATATAATGTCTTTTTTGATGATTATGCCTGTACAGCGCTGTCAATTTTCAAATAATGCTATAGGCTATATATATATATATATATCTACCCTCCCTCCACCCCCACCCAGAGAGCTTTGGACTGTCTGGATATGAACACTTGATCTCTGCACTTTATATTTATATTAATTATGACTCTTGCACTTTGATGTTGGTTTGCACTGTCTTGTCCTGTCTTGCACCTATCCTGCTGTAAACCGTGCTCCATTGTTCCAAACCAAATTCCTAACATGTTTACATGTCATGGCAATAAAAGTCTTCTGATTCTGATTCTGATTCTGATATGAATGTTCAGTTGTGATATGAAGTAGCCAACAATTCTCATGTCGACCATGATAATAATAGGCTACAACAGGGTTGTACATAGATATACGCAGATTCATATTTGGATAGTTGATTTTGGCACCATTGTATAGTAGCCAATTGCAGAGAGTATACATTATTTTGTTTGTTTACTGCACATTATAAATGAAATGAAAATAGCTGTTGTGAAAAGTGAAAATGAAGTGTGTTCATGTTGCAGTGAAATCTATTTACATAGATATATCAGATGTGATATTTCTACTACAAACGAACACAGAGAGACAGATAATTCAAGTAACATTTTTATTTACTTGCAATGTTCACTTCAATTCTTCCAAGTAAAAAGTATGGTAATTAATATGAACACCAATATATATTTAAAAAAAGTAGAAAGTGAATAGGAGGTCGCCGGAGCGCTCAGCGTGGGCGCTGTCAGGTAGACAGGGCAGGAGAGGCATCAGGCCTGGCCATGGGACAGATGTGAATGATGGGAATGATGTGCTGGGCGTGCGAGGGAGCGTGCTTATTCTGGCAGATTGTGAAATATTAAAACCAATAACATTCTGAATGATTTATCATTCTGTACTCTTTCTCTCCTTTCTTTCATGTATTTTCTTTTCTTTTTCTCAATTAGTAGTCTCCTAATCTCGCTACAGTTTGAGCGAGACTGTAACTGTCATTGTTTGAATGAATGAATGAATGGTCTTTATTTGTCATTGATATAGTACAGGTACCAAACAACGAAATTTGGGAGGGGGGGCTCCCCTGGTGCTAGGAAACTAGGTGCTAGGAACTGGTGCTATAACTGTGTTCATGTTATAATGTTTAGTGAACGAACAATTGTTAGGTGTTTGCCACAAATCGGAATTATCTTGCCGTGAAATGTGTACATCAAATAACATGATGTCGGCGATCTACTAGAACTGCGGGACGACTGCAATGTAGGCTACCATATATATCTGCCATATCATACCGTTTTATATTGAAAAATATGATGGTAAATAAATACATGTGGGACCGATGTATGATATGGCAGAGGTGTGGTGTGTATCAGTCTGTCTCGTTCCAGCGAGTCAACTCGTGTTGACTCAATAAGACATGCGCTTGATGGGGGGAGTGTTGATGGCTGTCGATCGTTTCCGATCAATGAACAAAGACATCGGGTTCCCCCCGCTCCACCACGTTTCAACGGTGTGTTTCTGTAACCATTTTCTCCTCCTTGTTGCATAAAACAAATTTAGACCACTATATAAATATAGACCACTATGTATAAATAATAATCCACAGATCTCTTTTGACATCACAACAATGTCAACACAATCACAACAGAATCTTATTTTATCCAACCAGGTTTTATATTTTGATTATGACATCATGTCTTTCAACATTGTCACACTTTTCATTACACACATTAGCGGCATCAAAAATGATGTGCTGGGCGTGCGAGGGAGCGTGCTTATTCTGGCAGATTGTGAAATATTAAAACCAATAACATTCTGAATGATTTATCATTCTGTACTCTTTCTCTCCTTTCTTTCATGTATTTTCTTTTCTTTTTCTCAATTAGTAGTCTCCTAATCTCGCTACAGTTTGAGCGAGACTGTAACTGTCATTGTTTGAATGAATGAATGAATGGTCTTTATTTGTCATTGATATAGTACAGGTACCAAACAAAGAAATTTGGGAGGGGGGGCTCCCCTGGTGCTAGGAAACTAGGTGCTAGGAACTGGTGCTATAACTGTGTTCATGTTATAATGTTTAGTGAACGAACAATTGTTAGGTGTTTGCCACAAATCGGAATTATCTTGCCGTGAAATGTGTACATCAAATAACATGATGTCGGCGATCTACTAGAACTGCGGGACGACTGCAATGTAGGCTACCATATATATCTGCCATATCATACCGTTTTATATTGAAAAATATGATGGTAAATAAATACATGTGGGACCGATGTATGATATGGCAGAGGTGTGGTGTGTATCAGTCTGTCTCGTTCCAGCGAGTCAACTCGTGTTGACTCAATAAGACATGCGCTTGATGGGGGGAGTGTTGATGGCTGTCGATCGTTTCCGATCAATGAACAAAGACATCGGGTTCCCCCCGCTCCACCACGTTTCAACGGTGTGTTTCTGTAACCATTTTCTCCTCCTTGTTGCATAAAACAAATTTAGACCACTATATAAATATAGACCACTATGTATAAATAATAATCCACAGATCTCTTTTGACATCACAACAATGTCAACACAATCACAACAGAATCTTATTTTATCCAACCAGGTTTTATATTTTGATTATGACATCATGTCTTTCAACATTGTCACACTTTTCATTACACACATTAGCGGCATCAAAAATGATGTGCTGGGCGTGCGAGGGAGCGTGCTTATTCTGGCAGATTGTGAAATATTAAAACCAATAACATTCTGAATGATTTATCATTCTGTACTCTTTCTCTCCTTTCTTTCATGTATTTTCTTTTCTTTTTCTCAATTAGTAGTCTCCTAATCTCGCTACAGTTTGAGCGAGACTGTAACTGTCATTGTTTGAATGAATGAATGAATGGTCTTTATTTGTCATTGATATAGTACAGGTACCAAACAACGAAATTTGGGAGGGGGGGCTCCCCTGGTGCTAGGAAACTAGGTGCTAGGAACTGGTGCTATAACTGTGTTCATGTTATAATGTTTAGTGAACGAACAATTGTTAGGTGTTTGCCACAAATCGGAATTATCTTGCCGTGAAATGTGTACATCAAATAACATGATGTCGGCGATCTACTAGAACTGCGGGACGACTGCAATGTAGGCTACCATATATATCTGCCATATCATACCGTTTTATATTGAAAAATATGATGGTAAATAAATACATGTGGGACCGATGTATGATATGGCAGAGGTGTGGTGTGTATCAGTCTGTCTCGTTCCAGCGAGTCAACTCGTGTTGACTCAATAAGACATGCGCTTGATGGGGGGAGTGTTGATGGCTGTCGATCGTTTCCGATCAATGAACAAAGACATCGGGTTCCCCCGCAGTCACAGTGCTACATGAAAATATCTAGCCACACACCACATAGCATACCTCCGCCCTATATGTATTTATCATCATATTTCTCAATATAAAACGGAGGTACGATATATGGCAGATATATGTATGGTATATTATGGCAGTTTCTGGCGCCTGTCCCGTTCTGTTGTTCAAAGAATATAATATAAAACGCATCACTGCACTGCTGTCTGTCCTGTGTTGTTTTGTTTGCATTGCATTTTAGCACAGTGCGCCGATTAGATAGAAGATGTTCTACAGAGGGTGATGTAACCCCTCCCTCCCCTCCCTTCCCCCACCCCTCCCCTGCTGTTGTGTCTCGATACCTGGTCAACACAGCTTGTACGAATATTATATAACGAACGGATATTTATAATAGACCTACAGTATATAATGTATTATTGTTTTTTCTGAGCAGTCCCACTCAGAATTTTTCATTTTATTCGACAGATCTAGTGAAGTCGCGTTGTGCATTGAATGACACTATTTATAGCGCTGTAAATTTTCAAATAATGCAATAGGATATATATATGAATTTACAGAAACATATCATCATGAATGGAAACACGCAAGAGCGTGTATTTGACAAATAAAGTGTGCGTGTGTTGTGGTCCATCCAGGCAGGAGAGAGAGTTGGGGGCAGCCAAGCGGGTTTCAAAGACGGCTCTCCCGCTTACTAAGCTTACAGCAGTCGCAGGCTTGTGCATCTATGTGAAGCTCATAATTATAATAACACAATATTGCAATATGTATTACTATTATTTGTTGCAACCATCATTCATTAGTAGCCTAATGAAAACTCCTGCAGTCCGGATCAATCTCCTCTCCACTTTACCGTGCATGCACGCGCTCCTGTGAGATCATTCAAGTTTAAAGTATTTGTCATTATACCAAATACAATTATATAATGTAATCAAAATAAAAAGAATGAACATATTCAGCCATTCCATATAATAACATATATTATAGCAGTTGCAGGGGCAGACAGGCTGACGTTACCGGCGAATTTCACGACAAATAAACAGACTTTATCACTGTGAAGCTCATAATTATGATAACACAATATTGCAATATTTATTACTATTCTTTTTTAATAATGATAATCAATCATCATTCATTAGTAGCCTAATGAAAACTCCTGCAGTCCGGATCAATCTCCTCTCCACTTTACCGTGCATGCACGCGCTCCTGTGAGATCATTCAAGTTTCAAGTATTTGTCATTATACCAAATACAATTATATAATGTAATCAAAATAAAAAGAATGAACATATTCAGCCATTCCATATAATAACATATATTATAGCAGTTGCAGGGGCAGACAGGCTGACGTTACCGGCGAATTTCACGACAAATAAACAGACTTTATCACTGTGAAGCTCATAATTATGATAACACAATATTGCAATATTTATTACTATTCTTTTTTAATAATGATAATCAATCATCATTCATTAGTAGCCTAATGAAAACTCCTGCAGTCCGGATCAATCTCCTCTCCACTTTACCGTGCATGCACGCGCTCCTGTGAGATCATTCAAGTTTCAAGTATTTGTCATTATACCAAATACAATTATATAATGTAATCAAAATAAAAAGAATGAACATATTCAGCCATTCCATATAATAACATATAATATAGCAGTTGCAGGGGCAGACAGGCTGACGTTACCAGCGAATTTCACAACAAATAAACAGACTTTATCACTGTGAAGCTCATAATTATGATAACACAATATTGCAATATTTATTACTTTTCTTTTTTAATAATGATAATCAACTTTCATTCATTAGTAAAGCTCCCGCAGTCACAATCAATCTCCTCTCCATATATATAATTTCCCCACTTCTCTGCTTCTCTGCGCATAGGAACTTTATATGCATTTTTAGAGGTAGCCTAGTGATCTTGTAATTTTCTCTTCTTGTGTGACATCGCCATCCAGCGATCTTTGTGCGTCAGTTCACACTCTCCCATTGTGAAGAGTGGTCGTGTGATTCGACACCTCGTCGCGCTAAAAGTAGGTAAAAAAACGTCGCTGTCCTAGTGTTAAAGACTGTGCTTCCTGGAATCCTCGAACGCTATGCAATCAGGGCCCATCTTCTGCGGCCCGTCGGTGACAGTGTGTCCACTCTCTACTTACGTTTCTTTAGATGAGATTTTTTTCTGTTTTTTTTGTTTTTTTCTCCCCCCCCCCCCCTCTCACTTCCTGGAAAAAGTGTCATGCTCTGAAACGAAGTATGACATGGACATACATCAACAAACGGATCCATTTAGACGCTGTAGACACACGCTCCGGTGTCAACTCTGAGAATGTCAGTGGTGTCGCGCTTCGATTCTCCTTCCCTTCCCTCTCTCGGTCCCTCCTTCCCTCCTGCTTAGGTTTTTTTTATATCTATATCTATATATTTTGAGAGCGATGCGTCGGCATATCATCATTTTACCATAATTATTATTGAGTTAGGCTTTGTAAATATTTTTGAATGAACACTGAATTATCTTGGTTGTCCTGACACGCTGAAAACCTTTTTGAACATGTCCTCCTTGTTTTGTTGCACAACCACCCCCCCCCCATCCACCCTCCCTCCCTCACCACACCCAATTTTATATAGGATCGTATATATTAGTGCCACACGTACTGCAATTGTTTTACAACTTACTCTCAGAGGGTCCTCTCAGTTAAAACGCTTTGAAAGCTGCCTTTAAAGAAAAAACAACCAGTGGTAAATGCATCTCCAATACAGGACAGTCATGCTCTGTGGAGCAGTAGGATTGACGTTTTATAAAATGTAAAAAAACAAACAGCCAAATGAAACAGTCTGTCAAAACGTGCTGCTGTGATATTATTTTTTTTTTTTTTAGACACATAACCAATGTATGAGAAAACGACAAAAAAAGCCTTATGTTTTTTATGGTCTGTGTTTTTTTTGTTTCTTTCTGGTTCCTACTGCAGTCTCCTCGCGACAGGAAGCCGTCACACTGGCTGTCACGTTTTTGTCACATTTGATAGCTTTACTAGGGGGCCAAATCTCCAGTCTTTCCTCGATTCCTTACGTCCATTGCTGTCCTTCCTCTTCACACTCATTGGAGGAGGTCTCTTAGTTTCCTGCTCTCAGACCCTCTCAAGAGAAGACTCAAGAGATTTGGCCCAGGGCTCCAGCAGCCTCTCTCTCTCTCTCTTTCTCTCTCTCTCTCTTTCTCTCTTTCTCTTTCTCTCTCTCTCTTTCTCTCTTTCTCTCTTCTCTCTCTCTCTCTCTCTCTCTCTCTCTCTCTCTCTCTCTCTCTCTCTCTCTCTCTCTCTCTCTCTCTCTCTCTCTCTCTCTCTCTCTTTCTCTTTCTCTCCACCTCCCATACGTTCTCACTCTATAGAGGCGCGTTGAGATTATGAACAGTGGTGAGACATTAGATGTCCTTCTCTTGTTTGGATCACCTCAGCCTTAAACTCTTAATCTCAGACTGTAGCCTTTTCTTTGCACATTAAGTCACACTGTCTGTCTGCATGGCCCTTACACACACACACACACACACACACACACATGTATGCGTGCACATATACTTTGACGCACGCATGCAGGTGCACATACATATTGAGACACACACACACATCCTGTCACTACAGAAACATTGATGAATGGTTGCCGCTACATCAGGGCGGGGCGTTAGCGGTCCTTGCCACAAAAAAAATGTTTTGAATAGCTAACGCCCCGCTCAACAAACAAAAATAATAACTCAACATGAGGGCAGGAATGTACACTGAATGACTGTTTACTGAGCAGATGCTTTGAGCGATGCCTTCGATTCATAGTAGGGCCGCAGTTCTTGTTTAGCTTTTTTTTTTTTTTTAAATGTTCACTGAATGACTGTTTACTGAGCAGATGCTTTGAGCGATGCCTTCGATTCATAGTAGGGCCGCAGTTCTTGTTAAGCTTTTTTTTTTTTTTTTATGTTCTTGCTTTGGTTGAATGTGATGGGAAAAATAGCGATGTGTCATTGCCTTTGATATAAAACTATAGAAATACTTGGGGTACTGCTGTATGTGTCCTCCTCCAAGGGAAAACGCTTCATTGTGATCCAGTGTTTGGAACATGGAGAGTGGTCTTTCTCTGGAGTAGGGGGTGGGTCAGGGAGGGGTTGGGGGGAGGGGGTGGAGTGTGAGCTACAGATCAGCCTGATTGAGTGATACGTGACTATACAATATTGTACATAACTTAAGAGTTCACTCTGTGAGTGCACATTTGATACATTTATTCATTTTTAAATGTAAGCATTTAATAAAACGATGTATTTGAGACCTTGGCAAGACGGACGGTGTACGGGGAGTAACGGCTTCAGTCCAGTTCTAGTTCAGAAGTCTTGCCTGTTCTCTTCTGGAGGGTTCTGGGGGCTCTTTTTAAGGATGCTCTATTGTTTGGACTTTTTTTGTCAAGTTAATCCAGACATCCTTGCATGATTTGGGGGGGGGTTTCCCGGTTTCCCGGTTTGGCTGCACTTGAGTTCACTTGGGTTTACATTTGAAATGTGCATGTGTATTTATACACAAACTTCAATAAAGTTGTGTAAAGCCTTCTGTGACTCTACCCTCTGTTCTTTCCCTCTGTGTGCTGAGGCTGGTGAAGGTAGGAAATCAGAATCCCATTGTAATGAATGGGATGAGGGGTTCCTCATTCCATCCCATGCATAGGCTATGCAGTGAAAGTGAGTGTAAGTAAGTGTGTGAGTTTATTCTGTTGTTTATGCTTATATCTAGTATTGTGTTGAGGAGCAATGGAAATGAATCAAGAAATTGATAGAGTAGGCTAACTTACATTATCATTGTTCTATATGCAACAGAACAGATCACCCAGCATTGCTAATGAAAAGAATCAACGAATGTGAGTCTAATACCAATACTTGCTCAATAGGTCTTAACATCTATTAAAAGTGGTCTTCAATGTAACTTGTTGAAACCTGCAGGAACCCGCAAAATTAGGAACAGGTTGCTTACATGAATTATGAGGGTGTTAAGGTCAGGGCCATCGCTACTTACACGCCCATCATTGTTAGACCACTGTTAATGCTAGAGCTAACCATCTACGGGACAAAAAGAAAAGTGTCACCTTTTTGGACCATCACCAGTTTGCACCCCTGTGTTAAGTAGTTGTATAACAAAAAGCTCGGCAGTCATAGGAATAATTACAATTATTTATTAACATTTTAATACTGTTAAGTAGTTGTATAACAAAAAGCTCTGCAGTCATAGGAATAATTACAATTATTTATTAACATTTTAATACTGTTAAGTAGTTGTATAACAAAAAGCTCTGCAGTCATAGGAATAATTACAATTATTTATTAACATTTTAAATACAAACAATATCAAATATCACTCAATATAACACCACTGTAAAAAAAATTGCAGACAATGCAATAGGGAAGAGAGAGAAAGACACACACACGCACAAGAGAAATGTGAGACATGGTACAGCAACACATGTAAAAGATGGCTATATGAATGAATGAATGAATGAATGAATGAATGGTCTTTATTGTCATTGCTACAGTACAGGTACCAAACAACGAAATTTAGGAGGGGTGGCTCCCCTGGTGTTAGGAAAGAAAAAAAAAACTTTTAAAAAAAATCACAAGAAGGGAAGGAGCTGGTTTACATAAATAAAGGCTATGTACACTATCCACTGTACTATACTGTACAGATAGACGACTAGGGTTGTCATATTGCACAATAGTGTTATTGCACATTTATTTAAAGTGTCGCAGTTTGCAGGTTTGAAATGTACATATTTGTGCCTCAGCACTACACCTGATTTTTTTTCAGTCCAGCAGCTGCCATCAATCCGTCCAGACTGTCCAGGGCCCAGAACCTAGGTCTTTGCTGTGTTCAGGGCCTGGACGGCCCTGTGGTAGAAGCTGTTCTTCAGTCTGTTTGTCCTTGCGGCCAAGGTCCTGAACCGCCTTTTCGAGGGCAGCCGGGTAAAGTGTTCGTACCCAGGGTGGGTAGGGTCCCTGGAGATCTTGGAGGCCTTCCTGAGACAGCGTGTGTTGTACAGCTCTTCCAGAGAGGGGAGGGGGGCGCCGGTGATCTTCTGTGCTGTTCTCACGACTCTCTGTAGCGCATTTCTCTCCGCGGTAGACGGTGTCTCACTGGAACCAGTCGCAGTCGTGCGAACCACCTCTGCAGTCTGCGCATGTGTAATAGGCCTAAGGGGACCACTACATGGGCTGCAAACATCAGTCCTAGTAAGGACATCCTTGACAGAGCGGTGATTGTATTTGTCACTCGACACACCCGGAGAGCTGACGTCAGTGTCGCTCTCCGTGGTGCCGATAAACTGGCCCTCATCCCGGCAGTATCCAACTGAATGCCTAGATAGGAAAACTGTTGAGCCGGCCACGGAGCACTCTTTGTCCAGTTGACAGCTAACCCCAGCTGAGTGAGGTGCTGCACCAGTGAGGTTGCGTCCCGAATGGCTCGATTTGGGCATTGGGCCAAGACCAGTAGGTCGTCGAGATATGCTAATATGCTTATCCCGTTTCGCCTCAGTGGTTCGAGTGCTGTCTGCACGCATTTGGAGAAAGTTCGAGGAGCAAGCGCGCACCCGAAGGGCAGGCGCGTGTACTCGTAAACCTTCCCTTGGAAGGCAAAACGTAGAAATTTCCTGTGCCTCTCTGTGATTGGCACACGAAATACGCGACCCTCAGGTCTATGCTGATTCCGCCCTTCTGTATACAAGACAGGAGGCGCCTCGTCGTCAATCTACGAAAAGGGCGTTTCGCCACTCTCTCGTTGAGGACCCTTAAAACTAGTATGGGTCTCATGTCTCCCGATTTCTTTGGGACAAGGAAATACGGGGAGTACCACCTCATGTCCCACTGGTCCCTCGGAACCAATGTCACTGCGCCCTTTGTTAGGAGATTCGTAATCTCCTCCTGGAGCGCACGTGTTTTTATCGGGCAGGACAAAAAACAGTCTCTCTCACGCCCCTGAAGGGCGGAGGAGGCTGAATGAACTGTAGTGCATATCCCCTCCTCAATGTCCTGTCTAGCCAGCCCGACAGAATACCTGTCCCTTCTAGCCATTCTGCATAACGCAACGACAGCTGCACACCGAGGAGGTGGCACAGCCCAAGGTGGGGTCATTTCGAAAGGGATGGGCTGCCGTCTGTAAAGAGTGTTTGTTATGTGTAACAATGCTCTTTATTGACGCAGGTTTATTATGCCTGATAATCAAAGAACCGGCCGCACGCTCATGAGCTGGGCCAGGACTTGATAGACATGGAGGGGTTTTTGATGTAAATAACGGTCCCTCTATACGGCTACATACAGGGGTGTTTAACCCGCTACGTGTCGTGATAGGGGTAAGTCCGTCAGGCAGAGAGCTGGCCACACGCCGGTAAGCTGGGCCAGTCTCCGCTTTGTTTCTAACCGGTAGCGAGTCGACCACACTCTGACAAGGCAGGTCGATCTCCGCTCTTGTAGATAACGGTCCCTCTATACGGCTACAGACAGGGGTGTTTAACCCGCCTCGTGTCGTGATAGGGGTAAGTCCGCTAGGCAGAGAGCTGGCCACACGCCGGTAAGCTGGGCCAGTCTCCGCTTTGTTTCTAACCGGTAGCGATTTGACCACACTCTGACAAGGCAGGTGGGTCTCCGCTCTGGTAGATACCATGGAAAATCCTCCTTAGGGATGGTTTGCCGTCTGTAAAGAGTGTTTGTTTTGAGTAACAATGCCCTTTATCGACGTAGGTTTATTATGCCTGATAACCAAAAAACCGGCCGCACGCTCATGAGCTGGGCCAGGTCTTGATAGACATGGAGGAGTTTTTGATGTAAATAACGGTCCCTCCATACGGCTACAGACAGGGGTGTTTAACCCCTTTGTGTCGTGATAGGGGTTAGTCCGCTAGGCAGAGAGCTGGCCACACGCTGGTAAGCTGGGCCAGTCTCCGCTTTGTTTCTAACCGGTAGCGATTGGACCACACTCTGACAAGGCAGGTGGGTCTCCGCTCTGGTAGATAACCTCCCAGTGGTCAGCGGCGGGGGCTGGGGATGCCGAGTGGGGCATGGCTCCGTCGGTAGAGGTGGAGCCAGTGCCGCATCACGCCGAAAACTCCGTTTCGCAGCCGTTGACGGCCTAGTCGTCACCACGGCGGAAGAAGAAGAGGTGGAGAAACTCCGCCTCCGCTGCAGACAGACCGTTGGGTCGGTCTGTGGTGATTTTCGCAATGGCGGCGTTAAACACGGCGATGTTATTCGCCGCCGCCTGCGCACCGAGCTCATCAGAGCTCTGATTCTGACACCGGCACCGACCACTCAGCTGGGTGAGGGCGGCGTGATGTCAGGGCCGGCTGAGCGGGCGGGACCATCCCTACTTGGGGAGGTGCCTGCCCAGAACGCCGCTCTGGGGCCTGTCCGGACGCATCATCGGCAGAGCTATTCGAGTCGGATAGCATCCCCGAGATAGCGCCCGCCAGGGGAACGCTCTCCTTGAACCAGGCCATCCTCTTTCGCCTTTCCGCGACGGAAAGGAGGTGGAAGGGGAGGCAGCTGGGGGAGGCGACCAACGCCGCCTCGGCATGTTCGGGGCCGAGGCAGACGTGGCAGAAGTCGTGCTTGTCCTCCGCTGCTAGGAAATCGCAGCGGCAGGTGTCCCGGAGGAACTTCTTAGTGGTCGGCGGCGGACGATCCATCGCTGAAGGGAAAAGTCTCCTCCGCCGAAAAGTGTCCTCCGCTGCTTGGAAGTCGCAGCGGCAGGTGTCCCGGAGGAACTTCTCCATAGGCGGCGGACGATCCATATCTTGAAGGGAAAAGTCTGGTGGGTTCTCCAGTCTTAGTAGTCGTCCTTCTCAGTCTTCAGATATAAACCCGTGCTGAACTTTTTGGGAGAATGATGGAGCGAAGTACGCCCCTTTATATAGCACCCCAGGCGGGCGCAGGCATTGAAAAATTCAGTCATTGGCTACTTTAGGTAGCGGGTAAACCAATAGGAGCAGAGCTCCCCTATGGGGCGGAGCTCCACGATATAGAACAGATCAAAGACCACATCTGTTGCTCTGTGTTCAACACCATCTTCTGCAACTGTCTCTGCCTGGGTCTTTTGGCTCTCATATGTTCGCGGAAGGTAAGAAGACTGATATTCATAAATCATAGATACCTGAACTAAACTGACACACAGCGTGACGTTAGAATTATAAGGTTCTATATATCTCAATTTTTGTCAAAATTTAGTTTTTTACATAATCTGATCCATTATGTGTTTATTAATGCCTGTGTGGTGTTATTTTTTTAAGTGTTGACATTTTTTAGTTAGTAATTCATAAAATACAAAGGTTCCATCTCACAAAACATAATGGAATGTAAACACTTTGACGCTCAATATCTCTGAACTGCCGTAGACGGAGATAGAACCTTATCATTCTAAACGGAGATAGAACCTTATCATTCTAAACGGAGATAGGACCTTATCATTCTAAACGGAGATAGAACCTTATCATTCTAAACGGAGATAGGACCTTATCATTCTAAGATCACGACAGGCTGCTGATCTCTAGTCAGCGCTTTGACCTGAACTAAGAACAGCCAGTTCACCTGACCTGAACTAAGAACAGCCAGTTCACCTGGATAGAAACATTTAGTCTCCTGAAATCCCAACGGATTTATTTCATCTTGTCATATTGTTATCACCAAACCAGTAGGCTACCTGGGCCAAATCGTTTTTTTCTTTTGTGTGTGTGTGTTGGGGAGGGTGAGGAGGGGGGGGGCGCATGGGACATTCTGGTTTGTTTAACAGTTTTTTGTTTACTACATAATTCCATATGTGTTCTTTCATAGTTTTGATGTCTTCAGTATTAATGTACAATGCAGGAATTTTTTATATATATATATGTTACGGTACATGTGGGAATACGGTACATGTGGGAAAACTAGGGATAGGGTTAGGTGCTAGGGTGCTATGGTTAGGGTTAGGATTAGGGTTAGGGTTAGACATGCCAGCATGTACCAAGTCACCCTAGCACCTAACCCTAACCCTAGTTTTCCCACATGTACCGTATTCCCACATGTACCGTAACATATATATATATATATATATATGTCCAAACTTTTGACTGGTACTGTATCAAATTAATCAAGTTCAGTGAGAATAACGTCAATAACGTATGTGCAGCATGTACATGTAGTGAGAATAACATCAATAACATATGTGCAGCATGTACATGTAGTGAGAATAACATCAATAACATATGTGCAGCATGTACATGTAGTGAGAATAACATCAATAACGTATGTGCAGCATGTACATGTAGTGAGAATAACATCAATAACATATGTGCAGCATGTACATGTAGTGAGAATAACATCAATAACATATGTGCAGCATGTACATGTAGTGAGAATAACATCAATAACATATGTGCAGCATGTACATGTAGTGAGAATAACATCAATAACGTATGTGCAGCATGTACATGTAGTGAGAATAACATCAATAACATATGTGCAGCATGTACATGTAGTGAGAATAACATCAATAACATATGTGCAGCATGTACATGTAGTGAGAATAACATCAATAACATATGTGCAGCATGTACATGTAGTGAGAATAACATCAATAACGTATGTGCAGCATGTACATGTAGTGAGAATAACATCAATAACATATGTGCAGCATGTACATGTAGTGAGAATAACATCAATAACATATGTGCAGCATGTACATGTAGTGAGAATAACATCAATAACGTATGTGCAGCATGTACATGTAGTGAGAATAACATCAATAACATATGTGCAGCATGTACATGTAGTGAGAATAACATCAATAACATATGTGCAGCATGTACATGTAGTGAGAATAACATCAATAACATATGTGCAGCATGTACATGTAGTGAGAATAACATCAATAACATATGTGCAGCATGTACATGTAGTGAGAATAACATCAATAACGTATGTGCAGCATGTACATGTAGTGAGAATAACATCAATAACATATGTGCAGCATGTACATGTAGTGAGAATAACATCAATAACATATGTGCAGCATGTACATGTAGTGAGAATAACATCAATAACGTATGTGCAGCATGTACATGTAGTGAGAATAACATCAATAACATATGTGCAGCATGTACATGTAGTGAGAATAACATCAATAACATATGTGCAGAATGTACATGTAGTGTTCCACAGGGAGCTCATAAGACTGGTGCACATCTCTATTCACATCAGTTCTTCTCTTTCAGGTGAGGAAGAGGAAGGCAAAGGGAGACCTGAAGGGGGCGCTGGTGTGCAGCCGTCTTGCTCATCAGACTAACGTGGTTGCTGTTACTGTGACATGCCTGCTGGTCATTGGCTTCATCATTTCAATATAGACATGTGTCAGTTCAATATAGACATGTGTCAGTTCAATATAGACATGTGTCAGTTCAATATAGACATGTGTCAGTTCAATATAGACATGTGTCAGTTCAATATAGACATGTGTTAGTTCAATATAGACATGTGTTAGTTCAATATAGACATGTGTCAGTTCAATATAGACATGTGTTAGTTCAATATAGACATGTGTCAGTTCAATATAGACATGTGTCAGTTCAATATAGACATGTGTCAGTTCAATATAGACATGTGTCAGTTCAATATAGACATGTGTTAGTTCAATATAGACATGTGTCAGTTCAATATAGACATGTGTCAGTTCAATATAGACATGTGTCAGTTCAATATAGACATGTGTCAGTTCAATATAGACATGTGTCAGTTCAAATTTAAATTTACCACCCTCCAGCTAATGTGTACCGCCCACCTAAGGTTCGTTTCAGAGGGAGAGGGAAGTAAAGTCAAAATGGGAGAATGACTTTGGCCATTTTTGTTGTCACACAATGCATTTGCAGAGTAGCTTAGTGTCTTAAGGGCTCTGCACACAGCGTGCGATTTCTGTTGCGCGTCAACATTCCATTTTGAAGTTTGAATGGAAGTCTATGAGAACATCGCATTTCAACACACACGGCCCCGATTTTAATCGCACGGCGAAAATTTGATTCCATTCATTTTGAATGGGAAAAAGCACAAATTTGACAGTGCGACAAAACTCGCACGCCGTGTGCTTTGTCCCATTCAAAATGAATGGAATCGAATTTTCGCCGTGCGATTAAAATCGGGGCCGTGTGTGTTGAAATGCGATGTTCTCATAGACTTCCATTCAAACTTCAAAATGGAATGTTGACGCGCAACAGAAATCGCACGCTGTGTGCAGAGCCCTTACGAATTAGAAATGCCCAGAGTGTAAACATTTACAATGTGAGAATTAAAGTGCAGCCTTACTAATCAGACTTGTGTCTCTGGCTTCCCAATTGATGGTTCAGAAGAACAGCATCGTATGTCTCTACCTCTATTTCTTTCTCTCTCTCTCTCTCTCTCTCTCTCTCTCTCTCTCTCTCTCTCTCTCTCTCTCTCTCTCTCTTTCTCTCTCTCTTTCTCTCTCTCTCTCTCTCACTTTAACCACATTAAGGTATTTAACCACATCAAGTAGTATTTCATAAGTATACATTTGATTATTACTAAATGGAATAATTTAGATTATATGGTATTGTCTTTTTTGTTGTATGAAGTGCATTTTCCTAACGAACACATGACTTGGTAGAACTATACATAACTATTTAGAGAGGGTGTAGAGAATGTTATGAAAACAGTCACTAGTAACTACTTGGAGAGGGTGTATAGAGAATGTTATGAAGTCACTAGTAACTATTTAGAGAGGGTGTATAGAGAATGTTATGAAGTCACTAGTAACTATTTAGAGAGGGTGTATAGAGAATGTTATGAAGTCACTAGTAACTATTTAGAGAGGGTGTAGAGAATGTTATGAAGTCACTAGTAACTATTTAGAGAGGGTGTAGAGAATGTTATGAAGTCACTAGTAACTATTTAGAGAGGGTGTATAGAGAATGTTATGAAGTCACTAGTAACTATTTAGAGAGGGTGTAGAGAATGTTATGAAGTCACTAGTAACTATTTAGAGAGAGTGTAGAGAATGTTATGAAGTCACCAGTAACTATTTAGAGAGAGTGTAGAGAATGTTATGAAGTCACCAGTAACTATTTAGAGAGAGTGTGCACTGTAGAGGATGTTATGAAGTCACCAGTAACTATTTAGAGAGGGTGTAGAGGATATTATGAAGTCACCAGTAACTATTTAGAGAGGGTGTAGAGGATATTATGAAGTCACCAGTAACTATTTAGAGAGGGTGTAGAGAATGTTATGAAGTCACCAGTAACTATTTAGAGAGGGTGTAGAGGATGTTATGAAGTCACCAGTAACTATTTAGAGAGGGTGTAGAGAATGTTATGAAGTCACCAGTAACTATTTAGAGAGGGTGTAGAGCAGTGGTCACCAACCTTTTTAAGCCCAAGATCCCTGACCTCGGCCTTGGTGAAGGCAAGATCTACCTATTAAAGCGTTGAGAGAAAAAGACAGCCAAGATATTACTTTAAACTTAATGACGTTTATTTGCCTGTATTTTAATTAGATGCAATGCATTGGTCCAACATTAAAATTGATGCAACAACAACAAAAAAGACTGTATCAAGCATATCAGGCAGCTGTCTTGCTTTAAGAATTGTACATAACTGAAATTCAATTCAAAGTTTGATTATGTCATTTCATTACAACACAAAAAAATAAAGGCATGGAATGGAGGAATGTATGATAAAATCATTTTGTTCATAGTAACGTTAGCTGACATTCTTGACATTTTGACACTTGACTGACTTAATTATTATTCTTACTTATTAACATTGACAAACATATTTACAATTAGCATTTTATAAAGTAGAACTGTAATGTGTACTTTCTCAGTCAGTGCTAAGTCATCTTATGCAGCATCACTTTTCACATCAAAACAAAAGTAAAACTGATGTGTACTTTCTCATATTATTAACATTGACAAACATATTTACAAGTATAGCATTTTATAAAGTAGAACTGTAATGTGTACTTGTGTCTCAGTCAGTGCTAAGTGCAGTCATCTTATGCAGCATTACTTTTCACATCGAAACAGTCATGTTACTCACTCAAGTCAGTGTGATGGTTGTGACTGGATACTGTCTACAAGTGCTTTGTAGTTTGGCTCATAGCTACTGACTGCCAGTCTGAGACAGTCTGTGAGGTGTCTGTCAGTAAGGCGGCTCCTGTACTTTGATTTGATTATTTTCATCTGTGAAAATGACATTTCACAGAGATATGTGGATCCAAAGTAGGCACTCACTCTTAGTGCACATGCAGTGAGAAGAGGAAACTTCTCTCTGCTGACAAGTCCCCAAAAGTCACTGTCCCTTGACCTGGCTTTCAGCTCTGTCATTTTGTAAATCAACCATCTCCATGTCAACTCCACTTGGCAAAGTAAATACTTGCTGGAATTTGGCTGCTACCTGCTCTATATCAATGGGCACAAATGGGTTTGAGACAAATGCAGCAATATCTCCCATGACATCTAACTCACCAAAACGCCGATTGAACTCTGTTGCCAGTTTGTCCAGGGGAGCACAGTACTGCTCAGGGTGAAAAGCATCATTGTCTTCCAAGGCCTGTGCCATTTTCTCCAGGTTGGGAAAGTGTGTCAGCCTCCCATTCTTTAGGTGTGTGTGGTCCAAACACCGAGCTTGGCCTTGAACCCATTTACTGTGCTTATCATGTGGGGAAGGTGTCGGTCTTTTCCCTGCAGCTCGTAGTTGAGTGCGTTCAGTTTTGCGGTTATGTGTGTCAGGAACCCCAGGTCCAGTAGCCACGCATCGTCTGCCAGTTCCTTGTGCTCCTCGTTCCTTGTAAGTAAGTAGGCCTAAGTAAGTAAAGCTTTATTTATATAGCACCTTTCATACAAGAAATGCAGCTCAAAGTGCTTTACAACAGGAATAAGAACATAAAGTGAATAAAAACATATATAAAAACATATACATGCATAGAATGAATATAAAAGCAGGGGGAAACAGTAAAAAGAAAAGGTAAAGATCTGACTTTCCACACCAATTGAAGTCCTTTGCCTTTGAAAATATTTACTACCACTTGCCTTGTCGACAGGAACGTCTTGATCTCGGGCAGCAAGTCGACAAATCGCTGCAGCACTTTGCCGCGACTCAACCACCGCACATCAGCATGGAGAAGCAGGTCTCCGTAAGCAGCGTCGAGCTCGTCCAATAACGCTTTGAATAAGCGGTGCTGAAGCGCTTTCGCTCGAATCGTGTTGACTAGTTTCACCACCAGTGTCATTACATGGGAAAAGTCCAACACCTTACCAGCCTAGGCCTGCTGATGGATCACACAGTGATAATTGACGAAGGAGGGAAAATCAGGGTCATTACGACACAGTCCAATAAATCCATTGCGCGCACCGCGCATTGCTGGGGCCCCGTCAGTAGTAATCGCCACTAGTTTATGAATGGGTATGTCATTTTCACCGACATTATTTTTTTAACTCATTGTAAATATCCACACCCCTCGTTTTCTCCTTTAAGTGCAAAAGAGTTAAGAAATCCACCTTTGTTGTAGAATCCTGGAAAACCATTTTGACAAATGTTTTTTTTACGAGTCACGTAGCAGTACTATTCTCTTATCTGATTGGTCACTTTCATGCAGCATTTGCGACACAACTGTTTGCTAGAGAGAGAGAGAGAGAGAGAGAGAGAGAGGCGCGTGCAAAACATAGGCTCTTTGTGTATTTATAAAAAATAAAAATAAAAAATTAAATTTTTTATTTTTATTTTAATTTTTTTAATTTTTATCAATCAAAGATCTACAGGGAAAGTCTCAAAGATCTACCAGTCGATCGCGATCGACGGGTTGGTGACCACTAGTGTAGAGGATGTTATGAAGTCACCAGTAAGCGGTTTCAAGCGGTAGATGCGCTTGAAAACCTTGCACACGTCTTCCTCGGCGATGGTGTGTGTGTATGTGTGTATGTGGGTGTGTATATCCACTTGTGTACATTTGTGCATGTATACACTACGTGTGTGTGTAAATTCAAGATTACAGTTTGCGTTCGTCCCAAGTCTCTAATTCAAATCCACGGATCATGGCCATCTTGCTCCAATGCTTCAACTTTGAGTGAGTCTGAGGGTGTGTTCTCACTAGAACATTTGCTTCACTTGGAATCGGAGAGTTTAGGATAAAATTCGCTTTGCTCTGCGTCGTTTGGAGCTGTGAGAACGCGCATTCGAAGTCGCTCCCGGAGCAAACAGCCGACGGATGCTCCGCTTGAAAAGGGTGGTTTCGCTCCGAAACGAGAAACGAGGCATCGAGGCTGTCCATAGGAAAACAACAGCATGCGTGTTGATAGGATAAGAGCTGACCAATCAACTACCACGTCTGTTGCTTCGATTGCGTATGTTACTTCGTTTACATGAAGGGTTGTGAGAACGCAAATCAGAGAAATAATTTATGCAACAATGTTGCAAACTCATCCACTTGCTCCGGGTCATGATTCAGATTCTAATGTGAGATCATGACCTATGACATCAGAGCCCTCTCTATGACATCATGTGAGAACATGACCTGAATGTCCCACAAACTGAGGCAGCAGATAAGCAGAGTTGAAGAGAGACAGAGAAGGTGACAGGAAGTAGTTCACACCACCATGCTAGCTACCACAGACTGCATGAGCCTGTCGTAACTGGTGACCAGTAATGAGGTGACGTATCTACGTGTAGATCACCACAGAGACATGGAACATTAAACCACACGTCAAATGGAGGACACAGGTGTGTGTGTGTAGGTGTGTGTGTGTGTACTTTCTCACAGCACGGTAAACAGGATGGCACTGTGGGCGCTGCTACGTGACGCTTAGTTAAGTGTTGTACGCATCAGTACATTACAGTCAGATGGTAAAGCATCAAAGTAGAGAAGGACATTCACTGTGTGAGAGACAGAAAGACTTGGACAGTTTTTTTTTCTCCCCACCTTGCTAGGAATGAATACTCTTCATAATGAAATCTATGGAGGCAGATGCAGGGCAGAGAGAAGAGGGCCAAGATCAGTGGTGTAGTCTAGTGTTTTCTAGTGGGTATACTGTGATTTTTCCCTCCCAGCCTCATATCGTTCATTTCGGAACGCCATAAAATAAATCTGCGCTCCCTGTCTAACGTTATACATCTAACATTACAGCTGATCTGTGCATGATAGTGCTGCATTTTGACATATTTCATGTTGCATTTCCCCCCCGTTGATGGTATATGACCTATAGTCAGTCTCAATGGTCCAAAAGTGCTTCGAAACACAGACGGGGTGAATTTTATGAATGAAAGTGTATTATAACATGCTTAATAATAACAACCTTTAATAGACTTTATTTGTATAGCACTTTTCCTATAATAATAATTCCTCCTTTATTTGTATAGCACACTTAACAAAGACAAAATAATAATAATAATAATAATAACTTTTATTTGTATAGCACTTTTCCTGCAAACGTTGCAGTTGAAAGTGCTTTAAAATACTGACTGTAACTTTTCTCTCACCATCTCCTGAAATGACAACAGATTTTATTTCATGTTCTCGTTGTGGGGACCCTCGCTGCATTTACTCCATTCTAACACAAGGTGGCGCCGTCGAGCGATTGAAGTCCATTCAGCCGCCTTCTCTCCTCCAGTAAGCACAACACCAGCCCATGTCACACTGTCTGTGAACACTTCTGTGCCCCGAAGCATGAGTGGATTTTTCTATACAGTATTTTATAATATTTATCTGTTGTCCCTTGTCTGTTTTTATTATGTTGATGTTTTATTCTCCAATGTTGTAACCTTGTACTTGTACTGGTGTGCTATCTTGACCAGGTCTCCCTCGAAAAATAGATTTTAATCTCAAGGGACCTCCTGGTTAGTCTGTATGGTGTCCTGTAGGGTCCAGTAGTATGTATGTATGGTGTCCTGTAGGGTCCAGTAGTATGTACGGTGGCCTGCTGTGTTCAGTGTGAACTGACACATTGTCGCCACAGCAGGAAAAGGCTGGTCTCTGGTCTCTGGTCTCTGGTCTCTCTCCACCTGTCAGCTGCCTCGCACAATGAAGTAGAGAGAGAATGGGAGGATGGAGGAGGGAGAGAGGGAGGGAGGACAGGCTTGTATGAGAAGTAAACCATGTCATGAACGCCATGTCACACTTCCTGTACAACACAACGTAATCACAGGGTCGCTGGTTCGATTTCGGCCGACAACCTATCCTGCATGTCATCCCTCCTCTCTCTCTCTCTCTCTCTCTCTCTCTCTCTCTCTCTCTCTCTCTCTCTCTCTCTCTCTCTCTCTCTCTCTCTCTCAACCATCCTTCCTGTCAGTCTCTACTGTCTCTATCCTCCTCTCTCTCTCTCTCTCTCTCTCTCTCTCTCTCTCTCTCTCAACCATCCTTCCTGTCAATCTCTACTGTCTCTATCCTCCTCTCTCGCTCTCTCTTTCTCCCATCCTTCCTGTCAGTCTCTACTGTCTCTATCCTACTCTCTCTCTCTCTCTCTCCCATCCTTCCTGTCAGTCTCTACTGTCTCTATCCTCCTCTCTCTCTCTCTCTCTCTCCCATCCTTCCTGTCAGTCTCTACTGTCTCTATCCTCCTCTCTCTCTCCCTCTCTCTCTCTCTCTCTCTCTCTCTCTCTCTCACTCTCTCTCTCTCTCTCCCATCCTTCCTGTCAGTCTCTACTGTCTCTATCCTCCTCTCTCTCCTCTCTCTCTCTCTCTCTCTCTCTCTCTCTCTCTCTCTCTCTCTCTCTCTCTCTCTCTCTCTCTATCACTCTCTATCACTCTCTCTCTCTCTCTCCCATCCTTCCTGTCAGTCTCTACTGTCTCTATCCTCCTCTCTCTCTCTCTCTCTCTCTCTCCCCCATCCTTCCTGTCAGTCTCTACTGTCTCTATCCTCTCTCTCTCTCTCTCTCACTCTCACTCTCTCTCTCTCTCTCCCATCCTTCCTGTCAGTCTCTACTGTCTCTATCCTCCTCTCTCTCTCTCTCTCTCTCTCTCTCTCTCTCTCTCTCTCTCTCTCTCTCTCTCCCATCCTTCCTGTCAGTCTCTACTGTCTCTATCCTCCTCTCTCTCTCTCTCTCACTCTCTCTCTCTCTCCCATCCTTCCTGTCAGTCTCTACTGTCTCTATCCTCCTCTCTCTCTCTCTCTCTCACTCTCACTCTCTCTCTCTCTCCCATCCTTCCTGTCAGTCTCTACTGTCTCTATCCTCCTCTCTCTCTCACTCTCTCTCTCTCCCATCCTTCCTGTCAGTCTCTACTGTCTCTATCCCAGTGAAGCCGAAACGCCCTGAGAACAAAAACAGAAAACGATGACCTCCTCTCCTCCGACGAGGAGTTCAGTAAACGGGTGAAGTTAAATGAATGAACTTCCTAAACCGTAACACAACCACTTCCTAAACCGTAACACAACCAGTTCCACAAACCTTGAGACACATTTACAGAACGCTCTGGAATTCATTGTAGTCGTTTCAGCGGCGTCGTTGAACAATGGGAGTCGTATCACGCCCCCCCCCCTTCCCCACCAAGCCCTACCCCCCCTCCCCCATGGAGCACCCCACCCCACTAAGCCAGACAGAATCATTCAGACAATACAATAGTACAAAACTCTCACAGCTCTAGAGGAACTCAAGACTTTAGATTAGATTAGATTAGATTAGATTAGATTAGATTACATTCAACCTTATTGTCATTGCAGAGTACCAAGTACCAGACAACAAAAAAATGCAGTTTAGCATCTACCCAGAAGTGCTATAAATAGTGATATCTAAAAACATGACAGTGATAGGTACAGTATGGCAAGTACGCTAGTTAGAGGTGATGCTCCTCCTGAGACTTCTACTGCCCCCCAGCACTGTGTCTCCTGAGACATCTACTACCCCCCAGCACTGTCCCTCCTGAGACATCTACTACTCCCCCAGCGCTGTGTCTCCTGAGACATCTACTACCCCCCCAGCACTGTGTCTCCTGAGACATCTACTGCCCCCCAGCACTGTGTCTCCTGAGACATCTACTGCCCCCCAGCACTGCTCCTCCTGAGACATCTACTACCCCCCCAGCGCTGTGTCTCCTGAGACATCTACTACCCCCCCAGCACTGTGTCTCCTGAGACATCTACTACCCCCCCAGCACTGTGTCTCCTGAGACATCTACTATCCCCCCAGCACTGTGTCTCCTGAGACATCTACTACCCCCCAGCACTGTGTCTCCTGAGACATCTACTACCCCCCCAGCACTGTGTCTCCTGAGACATCTACTGCCCCCCAGCACTGTGTCTCCTGAGACATCTACTACCCCCCAGCACTGTGTCTCCTGAGACATATACTACCCCCCCAGCACTGTGTCTCCTGAGACATCTACTGCCCCCCAGCACTGTGTCTCCTGAGACATCTACTGCCCCCCAGCACTGTGTCTCCTGAGACATCTACTACCCCCCAGCACTGTGTCTCCTGAGACATCTACCAACCCCCAGCACTGTGTCTCCTGAGACATCTACTACCCCCCCAGCACTGTGTCTCCTGAAGACTTCTATTTGCCCCCCTTGTACTGTCTCTCTGTTTCTCCAGTGTCTAAATAACATAAAAAAAAGAAAGTCTAGGTTTAGAAGAAGGTGATAGAAGAAGGTTTCTCCTTCACAGAGACTGCCAATGGCCCCTGGCCTGAGCTGGATTACTCTTCCTGCTACGACTGGTGGATTGATCACTAATTTGCTTAGTCAAATGTATCGATTGTAAGTCGCTTTGGAATAAGGCGTCTGCTAAATGCCAAACATGTAAATGTAAAGGTACTATATGACACAGGAGAGGACGGTAGTAAGCAGGATGGCCACCAGGGGCAGCGTGGAGCGCCAGGGCAGGGTGATCTCACGGATGGGAAAACGCGTTCCTGGATTCACGCCAGAGGGCTTTGGAAAGATACTCCTAATTGAGGCAGACATTCAGTATTCACAACAATTAGTTCGGGGTATTTTAAGACAAAACCGATGAAAAAAAGAAGAAGGAAAATGCTGTCTTTGCCCAGATCTTACAATGAGAGAGGTCCTGATCTTGGCACACACACACACACACACACACACACACACACACACACACACACACACACAGAGAGAGACATAAATACACACACACACACACACAGAGACATAAATACACACACACACACACACACACACACACACAGAGACATAAATACACAGACACACACACACACACACACACAGAGAGACATAAATACACAGACACACACACACACACACACACACACACACACACACACACACACAGAGACACACAGTGTCTGGATGTGATCACAGCAGACCAGGGTTTCTCATCTCGTTACCTTGGGGATAGCGTATGATGATGATGTGTGTGATTGTGTTCTCATTGATGCAAACTAGTCACCTTTCGGCGAAATTCGCCGTTTTTAACTCAAAATAGGTCATCCACGTGAATCATGGAGATTTGCAAAAAAATAAAAATAAAAATAAAAGTAGGGGGGGGGGTCATGAAAGTTGTGTCGTGACGTCATCAAAGCAGTTCGTTTCAGTGAACTCATTCATTACAATCAGTTCACTAAAAAGATTTGTCCAAAAGAGTCGTTCATCCAATCATTCAGTGCTTCTCAGAGCTTCGACTCACTGCGCGTAGTCCATTCACTGAACTGAAACACGTCAGTGTCCAGTGAGCTGAGAATGTAGGGGCGGGGCCGCCTTCGTAAATTCACTTTGCGAGTGACGGCCTCTCGTCCAATCAAATTACTTGGTCCATTATAACATTGAACCCAGTGTGGGCTGGGCTCTGGCGAATTTACGAACGCGGATAAAGGTACCGTTTTCAAACAACTGAAAGCTACTATAAATATCGTACCCTATTATGTAAAGACTTAGAATTTCACGACACTTAATTATTAAATAAAATATTTGGTACTACTTCGAGACTTTCAAGACAAGAGGCTTCCCACCAGTTCAGTCAGTGACACCTGACACCTGCCTGTAATTAGTTCAGATTTCCTCGCCAGCGAGTTGCATCGTGGAGAACTGCACACACTCACGGTAAGTAACCTGTTTGAGTAATTATATTATGGGGGTGGAAAAAAAATGAAGTATATTAATAAAAAAAGAAATGCGGGTGGTGAGGTAACTTGACATGTTAAGGTTTCTTCTAGCTTGCTAACGTAACGTAAATTAGCAATGGTTCTTCTCCATAGATTACGTTTACAAGCACACCAAATTCAGATTAAAGTCAATATGCAGGGTATTGTAACCGAATAGGTGTTTATAGGTGTTTATATGCGCTGTAGCAACTGGAATATTCTGTTTACATCAGGGATGTGACCAAATACAGTCAGTATTTAACAGTACAACATCTCTGTAATTACAGTACATGACGTAGCAGACATCAGGGTCTGGGTACATTCCTAAACAATGCTACGAATGAACCAACATTTTTGTACGGGAAATGGACAATAGTAACGAAATTGATCTCAATCCCTGGTATGTAGCTGTCAGGGGAGGCTGGTGAAGGTAGAAATCGGAGGACACCTCATTGTAATGCAACACAATGGAATGAGGAACGCTATCAAATACAGGATGTTTTTGACACCATTCCTCATTCCATTCCATGTACTCCAATGATCCTGTCCTCTGATGTCTCCCTCCACCATCTTGTAATCTCCTTCTGCTAGCTGTGTAAGCTGAAATCTATTTTCTGTACCGTTGGATGCAAGTCACTTTATGACCTAATATAAAAAAGAAAATACTGTCTAAATGCTGTCTTCAGATCTCCTTCATTGTAGTCTTCAACGTCTCTGTTTCTGTCTGTCTTCTCTCTCCCTTGCTCTCTCTCTCTCTCTCTCTCTCTCTCTCTCTCTCTCTCTCTCTCTCTCTCTCTCTCTCTCTCTCTCTCTCTCTCTCTCGCTGTGAAGCGTCCAGATGCCCGGCCTCCCAGGATCCTTTGCCCTCCGAGTCGCTGAACTCGGTCATGCCGCGGCTGGTCAGCTTCCTCCCCGCCCTGCACCACGCCCTGGTCAAGGTGGCCTGCAACCCGCCCGCCGACATCTCCGCCGGGGTGGAGCGCCAAGCCCTCGCCTACCTCAGCGGCCTGAAGGACAACAAGGTCCGCCCCTTCCCCATGACCGAGTACGACGCCAAGCTGGACGACCGGGAGCAACTCTTCCCTAAGCCCAAGCATCACAAGCTCAACATGGACGGGTACCTGCGCTCCTACTTCTACAGCCCCACCATCTACCTGGTGCCCGTGGCCAAGGCCAAGGAGCTGGTGGAGGCCCACTGCAGCCTGCCGGACTCCGCCAGCTCCCTCTCGGACCCGGAGAGTCCGGAGAAGCCCGCCCCGGAGGTCCCCAAGCCCAACGGGGGTCCGCAGCCTCCCGAGGTTCCTCCCTGCCCCGCGTCGGAACCTCAGAGGGTCCAGCAGCTGCTCAACCTGGTTCTGGACGTCCGGGGCTTGAAGAGGAAGAGGAAGATGGAGCAGGAAGCGGCGGAGAAGACAGTATCTGAAGAAGGCTTCTCAGGAGAGGGGGGAGTTCAGACCAGGTGAGGTTTTACTGTATTGGGTGGGCGGGGGTCAGATCAGGGGGGGTCATTTATAAACGTTGCGTACGCACAAAAGAAGGCGTACGTAACTGACGCAAATTTGGGGATTCATAGAAAACTTCCTCTACACACACTGACCGATGCATCCGCACATAAACTGGAGAAATGAGCGACTGCGATGGCAGCACTACTAGTGCTATGTAAGTCGCTTACATTATGTAAGTCGCTTTGGATAAAAGCATCAGCTCAATGCTTTTCCCCTTAGTACCCAGACAGAAGTTTCATACACGTCATTTATAGATCAGTCTTTTTGTTGTGACTACTCGTAGCTTAAAAAAAAACAAGCATCGTATTGGTAATTTTTGTAGTTGCGTGTCGTTAGGAGAATCTCCTGACTGAGGGTCTTTCTGGTCTTCCATCTCGACCAGAGACAGTGAGGTGATGAATGGGTCTCGCTGGCGTGTTTATCATGCTTGTGAGCCCTTCTCCACGCTGCACTGCACCGCGCTACCTCCCCTTTGTTCATAAGAGCCGCAGCACAGCTGTTCCTCTCCCAGTATAAACCTTCGTTATGATAAACTACGGCTGCTTGGGGAACCCGGGAATTGGAAATAATATATTTTTCATGCTCTTTTGTCGTGGCACTCTCACAGAAATATGTCTTCTGCTGGTTCATGTGTTGTACACACTCTAGCCTAGTCAATTGTACCTCACAGAATTCAGATTTTTTTTCTTTCAGCAGTTGTTTGTGGAGAATACAGGCCTAGTGTGGGTCTCTACTGTATGTTCTTATTGTCTTTGCACGTGGTATTTATTCTCGAACAAACAGAAGTTTCATACACGTAATTTCCAGACTATTGTTGCATTCTGCGGCTCACTGGAGCTACTAGCACGCCAGTGACACACAGACAGGTGTTAATCTCGAGTTAATCTCGCTTTCAGTTTGAGTTGTCAGTGACAACTGGCTCTCTGAAGAGCCATTGTATCAATTTGTTACATAATGGCCAATGACATCGGTATTAATCTCTGTGGATGACTACTGATTAGGGGTGTAACGGATCACCTTACTCATGGATCGGATCGTGTCACGGTTTTTGAGTCACGGATAGGATAATTTTTCGGATCAACACAAAACATTTTTGTTTTTATAAAAACTGCTTTTTCCTTGAATTCTGTAAAAACACCACTTTTACTATGTGACAAAAACCAACAACATTCAAGATTTCAAAACTGGTAATATATATATATATATATATATATATATATATATATATATATATACATACATATATATATAATATATACAGTATATAACATATTCTACACTCAAACATTACATAATTATACTGAAATACACTCAATTTAAATGATAGGAGAGAGGGAGGAGGCGCCTGGTTGCAGCAGTGAGTCACTGGGCTCTTTAAAGCAGATGAATGAACATGTTTTATGCCACTTTTAACTAAATAATAAAGTGAACCCTTATTTTGAACATGGTATGAAAAAAATGCCTACATTATCAGAAGTTGTCGAGCTACCTTTTTCGTGCCTCCCGTCATAGTTGACAGAGAAGCCAAAGTGCTCCCATACATGGGATTTAAATGACGAGGGAGGCATTTCGAGTTCTTCTCCGCCGAACAACGTAACTAGCACTCGCCATGATACACTTGGGCCGCGTTCGTAAAATTCGCTTTGAGAGCGCCGGAGCGCACACTGGGTCCGACGTCATAAAGGGACCAAGTAATTTGATTGGACAAGAGGCGTTCCTTGAACGCTGATCAGATTCCAGAGCGGATTTACGAACGCAGCCTTGTTGTTGTGGATTCCCAGCTTCACGTGTAGTGAGCAAACAACGGATTCTTTTTCTTTCGCATTATCAACCTATCATTGCGCTTTAGAGTAAAACAAAGCCCGCAACTGTCGCGTCTATCTTTTCACGGCAACTCTACATTGTGATTTACAAGAGATATTAACTAATATTAAGTAATATTATTACTTGTTAACCAAGTATGTTTTGCAATTTTGCAATTGATCCGCGGTACACATGTGTGCCGAACCGTGGAGGGCGATCCGTACGGATCACGGATTATCCCGTTACAGCCCTACCACTGATTGTAGTATTGTTAGTGGTTGTGTATGTTACCTTGTGTATGTTACCTGTCACAAGCACTCACTTGTCTTCACACCATTTCATAGGATTGCATCAAGCAGTGCAGCGTTAAGCGCAGGTGCGATCTGTAAGATGGAGATGTTGATGTGGCTGAAGGCTGTGTGTGAGGTAAACCTTCTGGTGTGGTGATAAGAGCCAGCCTGGCAAGCTTAGCTGTCTGTTACAGGGTGTTCTTGGAAGTATTTCAGCCACCAAAACATTTTTGTTTTTATAAAAACTGCTTTTTCCTTGAATTCTGTAAAAACACCACTTTTACTATGTGACAAAAACCAACAACATTCAAGATTTCCAGTATGTTCCTCTCCAATATCCGTTTTATCATCTTGTTTGCGATTCTTTTGAATTGCTTCGGAGAGCAATTTTCAGAAGGTGAGTGTTGAAAGCGACTGTGGTTTACGACTTCATTATGTATTTAATGGCATCCTGTAGTACAGCAACACCCAGGACAGCACTCCCCCTAAACCAGACACCCCAAACCCCACAGAGGGGGCCTGCCCCGCCCCGCTTGAGAGCTGTGGGGGGGGGGGCCCTACGGAGCCTGAGCAGGAGCGGACAGGTACATGGGGAAGAGTCACGCAACCACCAGCATGTCCTCCCAGCCTTTCAACCCCGCCCCCCCCTCTTCCCTAGTCATACCCTGCTGCACGTTTGCATGTCATCTGTCTCGTGCTCTGGCTGACTGCCCCCAAAGCATCCATCCACAGCAGTGTTTCCTCCAGGATTTTTCACATTAGTGGCGGAGCGCTTATCTTGCGCGCAATTTTTTTTCCCGCGTGCACGCGCATAAAACACGCACTGGCACTCAAAACAAAGACGTGGTTTCACCAAAAACTAGTATAGAGGGTGGCAACAATTATAATTTCTTAAATAGCGGTTAAGTCATTAAAGCCGAGCAGGTGATTTTATATAGAAGCTGATCAAATACCAACATATCCTACAGCTGCAGCGGAACATGCGGAACGCGCATTACACACACACACACACACACACACACACAGAAAGATCAATACGAAGTAGGCCTACGTGAGAGTACATGCACAGAACCGGCTAACGTTACTCATTAACTGTTTACACAAGTAAAATCACAGTGTGACAGTCAGATGGAGCATTCGGTAAACAACAACAGCAAGGTAATGCTATCAGCTGAGTTAAAGAAAACCAACTCTTACCTCTGAGGACACCAACATGAGCCCTGCTTACCCGTACCTCCGCCGTTCTGTTCGTGGTGATTTTAGAAGCAATAGATTATTTTTGCCCCGCGCATATTGCTATGAATAGTTCGATCTCCACACATGAGTCGGCGATGTTGTCATTTAGCCAGCTCTCAGAGAAGCACATCAGGCTGCACTCCCGATACACTGAATGATGCATCACGAGTGCCTCCAACTCGTCACATTTGTTGGGTAAGGAGTTAACATTTCCCATTACGATTGATGGTAGAAACGGCTTGTATCTCCACCGCCTCCTCGATTTAGCTTTTAGCTTCGCTCCAGCTTTGCACCCCCGGTATTTCTTCCGTAGTTCCTTCGGTAATGAGTGTTTGAAACCCTCATGTTTTGCAGTCTCTCTTAGTGCAAAGAGGGCACTTCTGGTATAAACAACTCTGGCTGAGATTGTAACATTAGACATTATACAACAAAAAACCGACAAACATTAAAAACACAGCAGCGAGACCTAATGCCGCTCAGAACGGCGCAACGTGCCGACGTCAGCTACCACCGCATTTAGTTGACCATGAACATCAGAGACATACATTACGAATGTTCATTTAAAACACTCTATAGTGAGCACTGGTATAAGAACATGAACCAGAGAACAGCAGTAAATGCAATAACCCACAGTCGTCGCTGATGATGTTCCGTTTTCGATTAGGATACGGGATTAAAGGCACCGGCGACGGGCTAAGAGAGAGAGAGGAGAGGGATTTCCTGAAATCCAAATGTCCCGCTAAATTCGGACCAATCACAAAGCTGTTTTGAAAGCGCGTCGCCTCGCGCCGCGCGCCTGTTGAGAGTCTCGATTGCAGTGCGAACACAAACGACGAGGTTAATTGCAACATTGTAACATATTGTAAATAACTACCGCTAAATCGTAACGAAATGTTGGTCTGGAAGCGGCCTAAATCTAGCTTCAATCTGCTTTTTTTCTGTTCTCCGGTCATAATAACTCGCTGCCTTTCTGCGCAGCCTGAATCAAAGTGGACTGTCTGAATCATTTGGTGGCGGAGGAAATTCTTTGGTGGCGGCCCGCCACGAATAAATGCATATAGAGGAAACACTGCACAGAGATCATAATCCAGTCTGGTAGTTCTCCGTCATTCCCACCCTGTGGCCCGGGCTTAGGATGTGATGGCGCAGAGTGCATTGCTGTGGAGGCACGGCTCTATATGCTTTCGGCTGCTACCATCGTGCCAGTTGACAGAACATGAGCAAGCTTATTCTCTAAATTGGCTGGTTACTCTGCAGTTAGGCAGATTATCCTCTTGTTTTGGTCTGTGTCTGCTGCCTGGGACGCCCCCGCAGGCCCCGTGGAGCCCGACCTCCTCGACAAGTCCTCTCAGTCCTCCTTCACCAGCCAGGACGACAGAGGTAGGCTACCGCCATCCTGTCACACCCACGTTGACCTTCTCGCTAATGCGTTTTTCAATAGTAGCCCATGCATGCCAGACGTTGGAGATGCTGCTCGATTCGGTACATCTTCGCCTCCACTGTACTGTGTCTTCGTCGGTGTTTGCGTTTGTCGTCATTGACTCCCTATCTTTCTGTTTCTCTGTCTCTTATCAACTGATGATCCCTGATACTTATCTGTTTCATGACCTGCAGGTGAAGGCAAGGAGAGGGTGAACGGCGAAGGGGCGGGGTCTGGACAGGGTCCCAACCGCGTAGTGACCCACCCGCCTAACCCGGATAGCAGGCCGAGCCCGCTGAAGGAGGGCAGCTCCCGGGACGGCAGCCCTACGCCCAGGGACGGCAAGGAGGTGAGACCCCAACCAGGTGTCCCTCACTCAGCCTGCTGCCCTGAGGGTTCATTCAGAGGCTAGTCTCTCACCTGGGGCCTCCTCTGCATTATTAGCATTGAATGGATACCAGTAGTCTAGTGTATGACTCACTGTGGTCTGTCCAGAGGTTGATGCTTAATCAGCAAATGTACCAGGACCTCTCAAATCGATTGACGCAGCCAGTCATCAAATTGAAGAATCCCATTGAAGTTGGTCATCTCCTCTTATCTCTGTGTCTGTTATCCCCTCTCTCTCTCTCTCTCTCTCTCTCTCTCTCTCTCACTCTCTCTCTCTCTCTCTCTCTCTCTCTCTCTCTCTCTCTCTGTCTCTGTCTCTGTCTCTCTCTCTCTCTCTCTCTCAGACGTCTCCCTCTTGTACCGAGGGTGAAGCCTCCCGCCCGGTCGCCGCCGCCAAGAAAGATTTGGCCGTGAAGAGTAACCTGAACAACTTCTTCAAACTGGGCCAGGAGGGGAAGTACCGGGTCTACCACAACCAGTACAGCACCAACACGCTGGCCCTCAACAAGCACCAGCACCGCGAGGACCACGACAAGCGGCGCCACCTCTCCCACAAGTTCAGCCTGACCCCCGCCGGGGACTTCAAGTGGAACGGCTCCATCCACGGCTCCAAGGTGCTGACCGTCTCTACGCTGAGGCTCACCATCGTCCAGCTGGAGAACAACGTGCCCGCCCCCTTCATGCACCCCAACTGGGCCTCTCACAGGTAGGCTACTGTCTAACAGCCCCCTTACTCTGTGGAGCAAATGTAGTGATGATCCCTGATGCGTTGGGAATTGGCAATGCAAGGAGGCCATGTCATTCCATCACACAATGACTTATTTCTCTCCCTGTGTATTTCCAGGACCAATTGGATCAAAGCTTTCCAGATGTGCAGTAAGCCCCGGGAGTTTGCCTTGGCTCTGGCCAATCTGGAGTGTGCCATCAAACCTGTAGTCATGTTGCCAGTCTGGAAAGATGCCCTTGGACACACCATGTAAGGACACCACCATGATGGGGGGGGGGGGGGGGGGGGTGACTGTCAGAAATCCGTCATTCTTTAACACATGGACCTTGCACATAACACCTAACACATGTTGCTTTTAATAGGATAAGATGTCGTTTTTGGAGGAAAAGCAAAAGCAGACTAATTATGATTTGCATCACCACTCTACTGCATTGAAGCCTTTTGTTCCTCTTTTAAATGCAGAGTGGTGTGAGCAATGTATGCTGAGTAGCACACGCTTTTCCACGGTGTGAAAAAAAGCTCATTGTACAACATAATGGATCGCTGCTGACTAAACAAGCCAGAGTCACCTTGCTGTTTTTATCTAACAGTTTTTTTTTTATCCTCTCTGTTTTTGCTCTCTCTCTCTCTCTCTCTCTCTCTCTCTCTCTCTCTCTCTCTCTCTCTCTCTCTCTCTCGCCTCAGGCTGCATCGCATGACTTCCATGGAGCGGGAGGAGAAAGAGAAGGTGAAAAAGAGAGAGAAAAAGTTGAAGGATGAGGAGCCTCTGCTGCAGGCCACCAGGGTGAAGTACACCATCCCCATCAAACACCAGGTACATCTGAGATGTGTTTTATATGATTCATATAATTAATTAAATTAAAATTAATATAATTATCCAAAAATATTGTGTTCCTCAATACATGTTGTGTTATTGTTTGTGACAAGCTGTAGATTTGTCCTACTTCTAGTTGTTATCCTCTGTGCTTGTCTCTGTGTGTAGGTACGGAAGCAGAAGGGGGAGGAGTACAGAGTGACGGGGTACGGGGGCTGGAGCTGGGTCAGTAGGACCCATGTCCATCACTTTGTTACCAGGCTACCAGGGAACACCAACGCCAACTACCGCAAAGCACTGGAGGGTAAAGGGCTATTTTAAGTTTTTAGCTTGTCTGTTTGTTTATTCCCCATTGTCTCATGTTGCTGTTAATGATCTGTGGTGTTGAGGCAGAAACTATGCCTCCAGCATGGCTCAGTGGATGTATATTGCTTCATGTTATGTAAATGCCATCTTTTTACAGCAGCTAAGACGGGCAAAGAAAATGCAGCATCTGGCCCAAACAAGCGGAAAGAATTTTTATTTTTTATTTTTATTTTTTCAAATATTTTTTATTATTTTTCTTGAGATTAGGACAATACAACATCCAACAAGAAAGACAGACACACATTAATACCCACATCGCAATCTGGGAAAAACAAAACAAAACAGACAAAAGAACACAGAAAAAACTAATAAAACAAAAACAGCAACAAAACAAAACAGCAACAAACAAACAAAAACAGAACAAAAAACTAAAACAAACAAACAAATAAACAAACAAACAAGCAAAAAACACACACAGGTGCTACCAGAGGGCAAGACAAACAAAATACATGTTTACAATATTTTGATCAAGTAAAGATAGGGCATAGGTTGGTTGTGATATATTACAAGTAGAGCGCCTTGTCAGAAGTGTAAATGTCCATAGAGCTCTCTGTATCACCCAGAATTCCCCTCGTTAGCTAATAAGTTCCCCACATCATTTTGCTGGACATATTCCAAAAATGGTCCCCATATCTTTTTAAAGGAGTCTTGTTTACCTTTAATCATGTATGTCATCCTTTCCATTGTTAAAGAGGATGACATTTCCCTAAGCCATCAGGCAATACTGGGCCTGTTCACATTTTTCCAAGCCAAAGCTATTAACCGTTTTGCTTGCAACAGGCTCATATTTATGAGTGTTTGTTGATATTGCTGTAGACGAAGATGAGTTGGGTACAACCCCAGGATAAACACTTTAGGAGTGAGAGGTAAGGAGACCGATGTTATCTGGAATATCATTTGAGATACCTCCTTCCAAAAATCTTTGATCTTTTCGCAGTCCCAGAGACAGTGAGATAAAGTACCTTTACATGTATTACACTTAAAACATACATCTGGATTTTTGTTATTAAACGTATTTAATTTAACAGGGGTCACATAAGTTTGCATCAGCCAGTTGTATTGTAATAGCTTTAGTCGTGTTTTCACAGTCTGTGTCTGAGCCTTTGTGCATATACTACTCCATTCGTCCAAAGTGATATCCTCCTGAAATTCTTCCCTCCAAGCATTTAGTTTGTCTATGGACGAGTCTGATGAGCCAGTCTCTAACATGATATATATAGCGGATATTCTTCCCCTACCGTTACAATTGGACGATATGGTTCTTTCTAAAGTGGACAATGGGGGTTCTTTTAAATAATCATTCTGGGCAGTTGAGAGGAAGCTCCTTGGCTGCAAATATTTAAAAAAGTGTTTTCTAGGAATATCAAATTTAGCAATAAGTTGTTCAAATGACATGAAAGTACTTTCTTTGTATAAATCTTGTACTTTCCTTAAGCCCTTACTGGCCCATATTTGGAAACCCGAATCTTCTCTCCCTGGAATGAAACTTTGATTTCCCCAAATAGGAGTGAAACCTGACGGAGATTGCGTTTCACCAAGAAATTTCCGCACATCATACCAGACTTTAATTGTGTTAAGAACAAAGGGATTGTTTGTTTGTTTTCTCAGTTTCTTGATATCCGCTGAGTAGATAAATAGATTAAGGGGTAGTTTCGGAGTAACAAAGGACATCTCAATATCTAGCCACGAAGGGATGTAGTCAGAACTCAAGTAATACATAGTAGAGCGAAGCTGAGCAGCCCAGTAGTACCACTGGATATTAGGCAGGTGGAGACCTCCTCTGTCATATGGAAGGTACAGTAAGGATAAGCGAACTCTGGGGCGTCTATCAGTCCATATGAAGGAAGTGAACATTCTTTTAAGCTTTGTAAAGAGCGATGTTGGAGGGGGCAAAGGAATATTCTGAAATAGATACAACAGCTTTGGCAGAACATTCATTTTTAGAATATTGATCCGACCAATCAGGGATATAGGTAAGGATGACCACCTATCTATCGATTTTATTATGGAGTCCACGATAGGGTCATAATTAATTGAGACTATGTGGTCAATCTCTGGTGTAATGTGAATACCAAGGTAGGTAAAACCTTCTGTTGTATTAAGAAAAGGAGTGACATGTATAGGACAGAGTCTTTCCTCCTCCTTCAGCATCATGATTGAGGATTTTGTGTTGTTTATTTTATATCCCGAAAAGACCCCAAAGTCTTTAATCAGGTCTAATCAAGTACATAGTTCTATTCTCACTTTAATGACAGCCCAAGCATAGTGAGCAAATGAAACAAAACAAGCATATATCATACAATTCATCGTCTATGCATTAAACGGAAACGTAGCATATCATTTTAAACAAGGACCAATTTCATACAAATAATTCAAGCCAAGATCTTACATTGTTCGCCGTGTTCATATAGTCCCGTACAGCTAAGAGTTAAACGTTGTGGAAAAAAAGGACAGGTGTCTAGAACACACACACACACACACACACACACACACACAAATAAGAAATAGAAAAAAAAAGGGGATGGAGATAGTGTTCTAGACGTCGCTTTCCTCTTCAAACAAAGCCAGCATATATCGTTATTATTCGCCGTGTTGAAGTAGGCTAAGAGTTAGGCGTTTGAAAAAAGTCAAATGTTTACAACAAAAAAGAATGGAAATATACTTCCAGCCATAACTTTCCTCTTCAAACAAAGTCAAAGGAGATCAGTCTTGATCAGGCATACACACACAGGAAAAGAAAAAAAGAGTCTTACTGTGCGTTGTTCATCGTTGTTCTGCTACTCCATCATTGCTTAGTGTCTCCAAAAAATGCTCTACCTCTGTTTCAAAAACATATGAACGGTCGTTGTGGGTTATCCTCAGGCGCGCCGGGAAGATTATTCCATATCGGATAGCCTTGGCTTGTAGCCGCTGTTTAACGCCGTCAAATCGCTTCTGCTGTTTATGAACTTCCATGGGTAGATCTGGGAAAAACATAACGTGCTGATTCTTGTAGAGAACTCTCCCTTTCGCCCTGGCTGCATTCGCGACGCGCACCTTATCCTTGTAGTTTAGGAATTTAATTATCAGAGCCCTCGGTGGTGCGTCGGGATTGGACCTTGGGCCAGAGATTCGGTGAGCTCCCTCGATGATCAAAGGAAAGCGTAGTGTCCCCATATCCAGGGCGTCGGGAATCCACTGCTCCAAAAATGAGCAAGCATCTTTTCCCTCCGCACCCTCCGGGAGGTGGACCAGCCTCAGGTTCGATCTCCGACTGCGGCCTTCTAGATCAACTAGTTTGGAGGTGAGCCTTGTAACCTTTTCTTCCAGAGCGCTGGTGGTTGCGTTCAGGGTTCCGATGCTGTCCTCGGCCTCCGAAATGCGTAGCTCCGCCTGTGAGACTCGGCCAGCACACTCTTTGACTTCTCTGCTGATATTGTCCATTACAGACAAAACTTTTTCGAGTTTACCAGAGAATTCTGTTTTCATGTCGAGGATGGCCTTGAGAATATCCTCCGAGCCCACGGCACTGTTCGTACTGCTTTCCTCAGTGTTCTCTGGAGCTCGCGCGGCGCTTTCATCCTCAGAACCAGTCATTAGGCCTATACTATAGTAATGTCTTTGGTGGCCTTTTTCTTAGGTGGCATAGTATATTTCTTGCGGCTAACCTTTTAATACTAAATTATTAATGTAAGATCTTTGAATGTGAGCTTTCTTTTAAGAATTTATTTCAAACTTGTAGCGGAGCAAACAAATGCGTCTGATCAGCTCCGCGTCATTACCGGAAGAATAGCGAAAAGCGGAAAGATTTGCTAAAAACAGAGACAGGCTCAGAAACCCAGGAAAAAGAGCCCGTCCCAGCCGCTTCAGAAAAAGACAACAAGCTAAAGTCGGTCGTAGAGTCATCTCAGAGCACCTCACCAGGAGAGGGGCAGGTGCTGAAAGAGAAGCAAGAGGAGAACGTCACAGAGAAGATGGAGGATAATAAAGATCAGGTGGAGGAGAAGACTGAAGACAAGATGGATGTTGTCTCAAGTCCACCCGCCACCTGTCTAGATAAAGAAAAAGGTGCTTTATTCAGTAATATCCATCTGTTTCTCATACCTTTCATCGACAATCCAGATGTCTCAAGGTGAATCATTTGAATAACAAAGGCTTAACATTTCCTGATGCTTGCTGTAAGATTTAGACTGTTAGGAGACATGCTAATCAGGCCAACCATTTGGAACTTGTTTTCACAAAATCTTTGATGGTTAGTGATCAAGTTAAGTGAGACTACTACTATATAGTAGTGTATGAATGTATGACATGTATCACATAGTGTGTAAGAAATGTAAATCTTTCCCTTTTATTTTGACTGTTTTCCCCTGCTTTTATATTCATTCTATGCTTGTATATGTTTTTATATTCACTTTATGTTCTTATTCCTGTTGTAAAGCACTTTGAGCTGCATTTCTTGTATGAAAGGTGCTATATAAATAAAGCTTTACTTACTTACTTACTTACAAGAACTATCAAACCAAATAAAATGCAGATGCATATAACATGAAGATGTTAAGGCTTTGTATACCGCTTCAGACTGGGTGATAGATCGAAGGGTAAAAAGAGCTGATGTAAAGCTCAGTTCTTGGTTCAGACCACACAGCTGGACCCAGAGTATGGACCTGCTCTGCTGCCTAATATACAAGTAAAAGATTCCTTAAACACAGAAGTCGTAACTGTCCTTTTATTCTCTTTCATTGCCAAACATTAACTTTGTCATGTCATGTCGGCTGATCGTTAACGGAGTTCTCTCCATCTCTCAGGTGAAGTGAACAGCAGAGGCCCCTCATCGCCGACGAAACCTGCTGTGAAGGAGGAGCCTATGGAAGAAGACGAGCCCAAAAAGGAGGAGGAGTCTGAAACCAAGCCCCCTGTCCGACCCTTCAACTACGACGTGGTGAACGTCAGCGAGGGCTTCCAGCTGCGCACGGCCTACAAGAAGAAAGTCAAGGCCTCCAAGCTGGACGGGCTGCTGGAGAGACGGGTGAAGCAGTTCACCATGGAGGAGAAGCAGAGGCTGGAGAAGCTCAAGCAGGCAGCTCTGCAGCCCAAGCCTGCCGCTTCCAAGCCCCAGGAGAAGCTCAACAACACAGGGACCTCTGTCAAAACGGAGCAGGCGGTGAAGTCAGCGGTGACACCGTTAACGAGTCTGAAGGCGCAGGACGGGCAGGTAGACTCAGCAGCGAAAGACCAGGTTGTCAAAAGGCTTGACTCTGACCAGCAGCAGTCAGTAAGGTCTGAGACCTCAGGAAAGACGGATAACCTGGACGTCAGATTAGGTTCGGCGGTAACAACGCAGGCGGCTGTTACAGGACCAGGGAGAAGAGAGCAGAAGGATGCTGCTCACCCCGTCGGCAGAGCAGCCGTCTCCCAGGAGACCAAGACCGTTGTCACGGCGACGGTGACGGACACCAAGTCGGGCCCCTCCGGGTCTACGGTGACCTCCATGACGGTCAGCAAAGGGTACTCCACCAGAGACAGGGTCACACTGCTCAAGTACGTCTGCTCCAAGAAGACCCGCTCGGGCACGGCCCTCCCCTCGTACCGCAAGTTTGTCACCAAGAGCAGCAAGAAGAGCATCTTCGTCCTGCCCAACGACGACCTGAAGAAACTGGCGAGGAGAGGGGGCATCAGAGAGGTGCCCTTCTTCAAATACAACGCCAAGCCTGCCCTGGACATCTGGCCCTATCCCTCCCCCAGACCCACCTATGGAATCACATGGAGGTGGGTGAAATTGCCACGACACTAAGAACTGAAACCATTTAGGAGAACCATGTCTCTCCGTGTCTCTGTCTGGTGATGGGTGATTTTGGTCGAGTCACACCTAATGGGTCAATGAGTCACACCGTGTCCCCCCCTGCAGGTACCGTCTCCAGACTGTCAAGTCTCTGGCAGGGGTGAGCCTGATGCTGCGGCTGCTGTGGGCCTGCCTGAGGTGGGATGACATGGCAGTCAAGCCCTCCGCTGCTGTGGGGACCACCCGCACAGGTGAGTGCACAGCTATTTCATCTTCCTCTCACTCCCTCTCTCTTTCTGTCCTCCCCCTCCTGTTTCTGCCTCTGTACCTCTCTTCCCCCCCCCCGCACTCTCCTTGTGCAAGGACACTGAATCAATGTCATATCCTTTTAATCATAAGCTTAGCTTACCAACCACAATGCAGACAGTGGCAGTAATATATATACGTAATGAGGTGATGATTACTAGAAACACTAGAGCGTCAGTAACTGATCAGATACGCTTGTGCGGTTGTCCTGTGGTTTAGTAGCCCATGCATGCCTATGAAGCAGTGTCCATTTTGAAGATGAGAGTCATTGGTATGTGCAGATGCTCAGATCTATCTGATTCTCTCCCTAGAAACCTCAGACACTGAGATCACAACCACGGAGATCATCAAACGGCGAGACGTGGGAGCGTACGGCATCCGGTCGGAATACTGCATCAGGAAAATCATCTGTCCCCTCGGCGTTCCCGACACTCCCAAAGGTAAAAAAGAGAAAACACACGGCATCTTCAAATTCGCCCAGGATCCCGCTGTTCCGGTCCCTACAGTGGCCTCATGAATCTTGGAAGCTTTGCCTTGCCTCGGTCAGCTTGTTCCTTATTCCCATCTTGTGTCCTCTCTCAAGTTAGATAAAGCACCTGTCCAGGCTAATGCCTACCCAAGCAACGTGAGACACAGTACCAATGGAGTTACTGTTGTTCTCTATCTACTCATTAAAGTGAAGGCATATGGCATCAAAGTCTTCTATCTTTTTGTGGGGTTGTATATCTCTTTCCCAATTCCCTATTCTCTTTTTTGTCTTGAGCAGAGGCTCACACTCCCCAGAGGAAAGGCCTGAGGTCCAGCGCTCTGAGGCCCAAGAAGCCTGAGCCAGCCAAGCAGACTGGGCCTATCGTCATGGAGACGTGGCTCTCTGAGGAGGAACTGGACCTTTGGGAGATCAGAGCCTTTTCAGAAAGGTGAGGAGATGTTGGTTCAGCCTTGGGCTGGAGCTAGAGTTAATGTGAGACACCGGTTGTGTGGTCTTTTAACTGTAACCCACTGAATGTCAGTTGCCTTCTAACCTTTTCCTCTTTCCTGATGCAGGGTTGAGAGGGAGAAGGCCCAGGCGGCAGACCAGGTTAAGGTTAGTAGTGCTCTGAAGACAGCAGAGGAGGTCAAGGCCCAATTGGAGATTCAGCTAAAGCAACAGAGATTGGCTTCTCAGCAGGTGGGAAGATCAGACAATTGTCCACCATGCACTACGGTGTGACACCTAGACTCCCAACATATGAATGAATGGTCTTTATTGTCATTGCTACAGTACAGGTACCAAACAACGACATTTAGGAGGGGTGGCTCCCCTGGTGTTAGGAAAGAAAAAAAAACTTTAAAAAAACACTTTAAAAAAACACAAGAAGGGAAGGAGCTGGTTTACATAAATAAAGGCTATGTACACTATCCACTATACTATACTGTACAGATAGACGACTAGGGTTGTCATATTGCACATAGTGTTATTGCACATTTATTTAAAGTGTCGCAGTTTGCAGGCTTGAAATGTACATATTTGTGCCTCAGCACTACACCTGCTTTTTTCAGTCCAGCAGCTGCCATCAATCCGTCCAGACTGTCCAGGGCCCAGAACCTAGGTCTTTGCTGTGTTCAGGGCCTGGACGGCCCTGGGGTAGAAGCTGTTCTTCAGTCTGTTTGTCCTTGCGGCCATGGTCCTGAACCGCCTTTTCGAGGGCAGCCGGGTAAAGTGTTCGTACCCAGGGTGGGTTGGGTCCCTGGAGATCTTGGAGGCCTTCCTGAGACAGCGTGTTTTGTACAGCTCTTCCAGAGAGGGGAGGGGGGCGCCGGTGATCTTCTGGGCTGTTCTCACGACTCTCTGTAGCGCATTTCTCTCCGCGGTTGTGCAGCTGGAGAACCAGTTGCAGATGCCGTAGGTGAGGATGCTCTCCACTGCGCCGCGGTAGAAGGTCACCAGTATCTCCTGCTTGCTGTGTTCCTTCCTGAGGACTCTCAGGATGTATAGCCGCTGTTGTGCCTTCTTGATGGTGGCTTTTGTGTTGTCCTGTTGTGATGTTGGCTTTTGTGTAGCCCCCCCCCCCTCAGTGTAAACCTAGGGGGCCACAAACACAAAACACAGGGAGCTGGGAAAGAGTAGTTCTAAAGGGCTAACTTTGGCAGTTGTGTGTCAATGATTCTTTAGTAGAACCATTCTTAATGTACACTGTCCAATATAAATTCATAGTGTCATTGCAAATTTGTGTTGAAGGATGCAAAATCATCTTACTTTGAGTCAGTATTTGTATTCTGTGTGCAGTCCTTCACCTGCTCGTTCGTTAAATCACTGTTTATGTTTTAGAAACGGTTGGAGCAGCAGAAGGCTGGTGCCATCAACCCCTCCACCGGCACTCCCACCACCCCGGCCACCCAGAAGGTCATGGTGGGCTCTCTGAGCAGCCAGGTGACCCAAGGCACCAAGGTGGTCCTGGCCACCAAGCTGGGGAAGCCGGTGACATTCCAGCAGAACAAGAACTTCCAGCAGTCGTTTGCTTCCTGGGTCAAACAGGGTCAGAGCACCCCAGGTGAGTGTAGCTGGATTAGGGAGGCTGTTTGTCTAAAATCCAGGGCTTAAAGTTCTCCGGCACGGTGCCGGATTTCCGGCGCGGGGGAACTTTGAGCAAAACAAATTCACATGCTATTTGTTTACATCGTAATTTAAAGAGTCATCTTCAGCAAAGAGACAGTTCCGCCTACCAATCACATTGCTCAAGCCAACCAACGACTTCTAGCCAATCGGAGGCAGAGTAGTGGGGCGGGCCTTAAGAAGTTTAAATGAGTGTAATGTTAGCTTGTAGAGACGTTGGCTTTTAGCAGCCCGCTATCTCGCTAACTTTAGTAAGAGTCTATTAAAATGGAAGCCAAGTTTCTTAAACCTGGCGAAGACACAGCTATACTAGAACGAGGAGTAAGGAATAAATGGCGCTGGGCATGGATAGAGGAGAGTAGCAGGGTTTTTCCTGCATAGAGAACTATGAGGCGGCCGCCTCTCGACAAAACTCTGACGGTCGTATTTTCTACAAGCGCTGCACTCTGTGGATTTCAATTGAGGCATTGCGCCGACGTGGTGGCGGGGGCGCTGTTTCGCAAATAAGTTAGCTTTCGTGTTTGCTAGCGAAACAGCTGATAGTTGATGTTGACTGCTCAAGGAGAATACATAAGTACAGAATGCCTGAGAGCCTTATATTGCATTATATTACATTATATTTTGAATGGTCATCTGGTGCCTGAATATTGTTTTTTCCTTTACATACTGTATATAATGACATTTCCACCATAAATTGATGGAGAAAGGGCACAAATTGGTGCATATCAATTCACCAGAATGCAAGAAATTAAGTGTTTGATGCTCGTTTAAGGACCCACCACCTCCGCCTCATTTTGAGCCAGGAAAAACCCTGAGTAGTGACGGGAAGCCTTATGGGACGTGGTGCCCAGAAGGAGAATATAAGTGATAGTGGCTTAATAAGTAATCAGTTTGTTCTTTTAAAGACATGTATATATTTTATTCTGTATTGTTATAGTGATAGTGGCTTAATAAGTGATGCAATCAGTTTGGCCTTTTAAAGACATCTAAATATATTATTTTATTTTGTATTGAGTATAAAACAGTAGTATGAATGAATGAATGAATGGTCTTTATTGTCATTAATACAGTACAGGTACCATACAACGAAATTTAGGAGGGGGGGCTCCCCTGGTGCTTGGAAAAAGACTAAAAACACGAGGGCCAAGGGTAAAATAAAAAAGGGAAAAGAGCTGGTTTACATAAATAAAGGCTATGTACACTATCTACTATACTACTATACTATACAATAAAACACTGTGCTGTACTCTATGCTATGCTATACATATCCTAACTTTTCCTATATCTGAACCTTATGTACACAAGGGTTGTGATATTGCACATAGTATTGTTGCACATTCATTTAAAGTATTAATGCATTTTAACATTGAGACATATATTTTGTATTGACTATAAAATAGTATTAATGCATTTAAACATTGAGACAAGAAGCTGTCTTCTGTACCCGCTCTCCCAATATCTCAAACTGTGACCCCCCTCCCCAAGAAAGTTTCAGGCACAGGATTTTTTCCCACTTTAAGCCCTGGGTATTGAATACATCAGAAATGATTTCCCCAGTGTGGCTTATTACAGTACTTGTTACCTGCAGTTTGAAGCTCTTGCTAAACATTTCTGTTTTACTGCAACATGTACTGATCTAGCTCCAAACAAGAATGTTTGCTGGTCATGTATTTGCATGTATATGCATAATTATATGTCATAATCTGTGATTGCAACAAACTCAAAAACCTTTTTTTTCCTTTTTCTTTTGTCTCCCAGTACGAGTACAACGCTTGGGCAGCAGACTGGTCCAAAGAAATGAAGGGGATCCCCCTGATCAGCAGCCGGCCACTGGACAACTGGATCATGTTCTTTACCCACCGCAACGCTGACGTAGCCCACGCCCTCCTGGACGGCTTAAATAAGGTGTCCCCACCCATGGGCATCCGCATGCAGAGGCCTGTTATGTGAGTTCTCACTCTGGGTTGGAGGAGACTGGAAGGAGGCACACACACACAGTGCTATAGCACCACCTAGTGGCAGGGAGCAACATATGATACCTAAGTTAATTACAACGGTGAGTCCAGCTGTGAATGGGCACAGCTAGAATTAAGGTTCCAAGCTTGAGTTAATGAGCACTTTAAGCTGCAGTATTGTACCACAGGTGTTTTACAAAGCCTTGAGTATTCTTTGCCAATCATACTTGGGTGTTATCTGAAAATTAACATGGTATCATCAGTGGAAGTCCCATTGGTTAGATGTCCCAGTGCTTTGACAGTTTTGGTCTGTGTACAGGGTGGAGTACGAGGACCGCCAGGAGTCTCTGCTCAGGGCTCTGCAGCACAACGTTACAGAGACCACCCAGATGGTTAGTCTCTGAGCATAACATGTCTAGCAATCGTCTTAATCTGTGTCCAGGTAACCACCTCTAGGTGTTGAATGAGGACTAAAGCATGTGTGTTACCTCCTCAGGTGGTGGTGATCCTCCCCAGCATCAGGAAGGATAAGTATGACAGTGTGAAGAAGTACCTGTGTGTGGACTGTCCCACCCCCAGCCAGTGTGTGTTGGCTCGCACCCTTTCCCGCCAACAGGTCGTCATGACTGTGGCCACCAAGATTGCCCTGCAGATGAACTGCAAGATGGGAGGAGAGCTCTGGAGTGTGGAGATCCCAGTAAGTCGCACAGTGAATTGAAATAAACCCAAAGTCACAAATGTTGTTGGGGCCCAATATATTAAAAAAAGGCTCTGCACATACAGACCAATGCTCATGATAAGTTTAAAGTGGAATTTTATAATTTGTTGTTTTCATTATTCAATAGACACATTAAAAACGATGAAGATATATATATAAACGGTCAAGATATCTCGCTTTGAATGCCGTCATCAGTCCTGATGTTCCAAATTGCTCAAGATTCCCGATTCCAGATTATATTAACTCTGGGGCTTTTTTAGGAAGTAAACATAGACTTTGAGTTTTGATAGCTATGATACGTTTTGAAATTATGATAGTTTGAGACGGTATGCATTATGGATTGACCAGAAATACACATGAACATGAATTTTGGGTAAACTTTCCCTTTTTAATGTGGATAACATTTATCTGACTGTGTGGGGAACATGACGCGTTCCGACCGGCAGGGGGAGCTATAGGACAGTTGGTGAAGGGATGAGGGTCCGATGGGCATCGGCTGATGCCAATCGGGTCCTCATCAGGGTCCGATTGGCATCGGCTGATGCCCATCGGACCCTCATCCCTTCACCAACTGTCCTATAGCTCCCCCTGCCGGTCGGAACGCGTCATGTTCCCCACAGACTGACTACCTCACATGGGTGCAGGTACAATTTCTACAGCGTGTTCTATTTCTACAACCACACATTTCACACCTATGTGATCTCCATCCACAATCTTATGTTCCACACCATGTATCTCAATAGAAGCATGTGCTAAACCAAACTTTGTAAGGTGTAACTTCACCTGCCTCTGTTTCACAGCTCCAGCAGCTGATGATCGTGGGCATTGACTGCTACCACGACATAGCTGCAGGGAAGAGGTCCATTGGAGCTCTGGTGGCCAGTCTCATAAAAGGGCATGTCCAGGTATGTGGATGAGCATGGAGAAGCATGGCCTTGGGTTATGAATGTGCTCTTTACCACCAATGTTGGTAGCCAGTACCAACTGATTCCTCTTGTTTTCCAGGTGGTTCTCCAAGTGTGTGGTTCAGAGCTGTGGTCAGGAGATCATGGATGGCTTGAAAGTGGCTCTGCAAGGCAAGTTCAATGAAACAACAAAGCATTTCAAATAAGATACCATATCAAAATTGACCACTGACTGCCACATTGTAACAATCTCTTCCAAGTCTTCTTTTCAACATAATCCCTCAGAGAAGCATGAGAATGATCCCTAGTATCCTAAGTGCAGGCTCTCTTTCCCAGGTGCACTGAAGGCCTGGCTGAAGCACAACCAGTGCCTGCCCTCACGCATCATTATCTACAGAGACGGAGTGGGGGACGGGATGCTGCAGAGTGTGGTCAACTACGAAGTGCCACAGATCATGGACTCAATCAGCACCATGGGAAAGGACTACACGTAAGAGGACCTTAAGGACCTACACCTTAATTGAGGATTTCTAACATAATCAACATTTTTCATGTCTTTCTACCAACATATTTTAGTACGAGATGGCAATTAGAGCGTATTAAGGCCTACATGTCTTCAGTGTTTCCTCTAGGATTTTTCACATTAGTGGCGGAGTGGTAAAAAAAAAAAAATTGCACGCGCATGAAACGCGCACTGGCGCTCAAAACAAAGACGTAATTTCACCAAAAACTAAAGGGTGGCAACATAAAAAATAAAAAAACGAACCGGTGATTTTTATATAGAAGGTGATCAAATACCAAGATATCCTACAGCTGCAGCAGAACATGCGGAACGCGCATACAGCACTGAACATATACATGTGACTGACAGATACGCCCAAGACACACACACACACACACACACACAGAGAAAGATCATCAGCTCATCGAAGATGAAGTACACAGGGAACCGGGAACGCGCATACAGCACTGAACAACATCCGTAGAATATAAACTTTCGACTGACAGTCACAATGAAAGATCAGCTCATCAATACAAAGTATTGCAAGCCTACATGAGAGTACACGCACAAAACCGTCTAACGTTACTCACTCAACTGTTTACACAAGTAAAATCACAGTGTGACAGTCAGATGGAGCATTCGGTAAACAACCAACAGCAAGGTAATGCTATCAGCTGAGTTAAAGAAAACCAACTTTTACCTTTGATGACACCGACATGAGCCCTGCTTACCCGTACCTCTGCCGTTCTGTTCATGGTGATTTTAGAGGCTATAGATATTTTTTGACCCGCGCATATTGCCCTGTAATTAGACCATGCGACCACACCTTGTGTCTCTTATTGTCCAAATGTTCCCTGAATTTTAGCTGCATGTTTTTCCAGCATTCGTTGTCAATAAAAATTCGACTCCCCTTCTTTTCCCCTGCCAATACTGTGTCGTTTATGACATTTACCAACGTTTATGCTATGAATAGTTCGATGCTAGCGTTAGGTGCGAGGCTGCTCGGTTAACCCATTTGCGGGAACATTATTTGTTTCACAAAATAGCCTGATTTAGTTGACCATGAACATCAGAGACTACATTACGAATGTTCATTTAAAATACTTGTATACTGAGCACTGGTATAAGCACATGAACCAGAGAACAGCAGTAAATGCAATAACCCACAGTCGTCGCTGATGTTGCATTTTCGATTAGGATACGGGATTAAAGGGACCGGTGACGGGCGAAGGGAGAGGAGAGGGATTTCCTGAAATCCGCAAAATTCTGACCAATCACAAAATTGCTTTGCAAGCGCGTTGCCGACGAGGTTAATTGCAACATCGGAACAAAATCGGAACGAAATGTAGGTCTGAAAGCGGCCTAAATCTAGCTTAAATCAGCTTTTTCTTTTTCTATTCTCCGATCATAATTCCTCGCTGCCTTTCTCGTTGCGCAGCCTGAATCAATTAGTGGCGGAGAAAATGTATTTGTGGCGGCCCGCCATGAATCAATGCATATAGAGGAAACACTGTGTCTTAATAACCAGGGTTCCCTTTAACACATTCAATCACCAATCATTCTGATCGTATTTTCTCTCTTCCCCTCCTAGACCCAAACTCACAGTGGTGGTTGTGAAGAAGCGGATCAGTTCCAGGTTCTTTGCCCAAATTGGCGGCAAGATGGCCAACCCACCCCCTGGAACAGTCATCGACACTGAGGTCACCCGCCCAGAATGGTATCGATTCAATACGCAATTCAGAAAATATGTTGTTTTTTCAGAGATGTGCTATGTCTGCTTTATCCAGTCTTAAAACGGTGGCTACAGTTGCAATCGCCCATTTTCAGGTACGACTTCTTCATTGTCAGCCAAGCTGTTAGACAGGGACGCGTCTCCCCAACCCACTACAATGTGGTGTATGACAGCAGTGGACTGAAGCCTGACCACATGCAGCGACTGACCTACAAACTCTGCCACATGTACTTCAACTGGCAGGTATGCTGGGTTGTCTTACCAGTAGTAGTTTTAAAGGGGAGGTTTACCCGAACTTTCATTATTTCGTGTGCAGCTGCATCATAGCTATCAAAACGTGACGTCTGTTGTGACGGGGAGAGAGGGGGGGATCTTGGGAGTTTGGAACATCAGGGCATTCAAAGCGAGATATATTTACTCAGAGATTGTTTTATAACATGATTCTTTGTGTGTGGATATGTCTACTTTAGAATAATGAAAACAACAAATGCACAAAATTACAGGGTAAAAGTCCGCTTAAACTATTCTCTTGGTCAGTAATTCAAATGCAGGCATGAACAGGGTGTAGTTCACATTGAAACACATCTTAAACCTACTGATGTATCCATAATTGGTTATGAAATCAAACATACTGTATTTACATATGGTTTTCCCATTTCAGGCATGCAAGTTGTTTTTTGATGCAGAAATTGTCGTTGATTTTGTCTCCCCCAATTATTTCAGGGGATCATCCGAGTGCCTGCACCCTGCCAGTATGCCCACAAGCTTGCTTTCCTGGTGGGACAGAGCATCCACAGAGAGCCCAACATGAACCTGGATGACTTCCTCTACTACCTGTGAGACGGGAGCAGCTACCTGAAGAGCACTTTGGAGTGAACTTGCCTGCCCTCTCTGCCTGCACTGCCCTGCCCTGCCTGCCCTCTCTACCTGCCTGCCCTGCTTGCTGACCCTCCTGATCTGCCTGCTTCACTATAGAAGCTCTGCCCCTATTCCCCGGAATCAATAAATACACCCAGCTTTGGGTTTTACTCTCCATCTGCCTCTTGTGTTCTGCACTAGTCTGGTTGTCACAAATAAAGAGAGTTGACTCAGTAGTAAGAGGGCATTGGCTGGCAACCATAGGTAACATATATGTAGTTTTACTGTCTAAACTTCCTTCCATTATCCTTATCAGCCAACATAGTGAATTCAAATCATAATATCTTTCATACAAGCACAACATTGACTTCAGAACATCAATTTCTGGGGAAAAGTAACCACACATTTCACTTTCCCCTTTGAACATCCAGAGGAAATTAGATGCAGTATGTCCATCCAGAATCCATGTTCAGCTCTGTTATGTGCTTTTCCACAAAAACGCATTTCCCATTGATCTTGTCTACATCAAAACAAATGATGTTGATGAGACGGACCAGAGAGGGACTACGGAATGCAATCATAAGCAGCATCAAAACATGTCTTCTAGTTTAATGCTACTGTACATCTTAATACATATAACAAGATAAAAAAAAATACATTCCACATAATTTGATTATTACTTTCATTTCTTAATTCGGGTAGCACAAGAAAACATTAAATTAAATATTGAGTGACAATTACTGTAATGAATACAGTATGTAATTCATCTTTAATGTGCTTTTGCATCTATTTTTGTGAATATCAACAAATGTCTTGTAGTGTTACAGTTTATCCTACTGACTTGAAGTCAGGTAGGCCTAGCTGGGGCAACATGGGTTTGTGGGAGCCACGCCTGTACTCTGCTACTAGTGGGGGTAATAAATATTATGTGCAAAATGTTAGGGTAATCGTTCACTTTTTCATAAAAGCACGAAACTTGGTACACTTGTACAGTTTGTTGTCCTGAACATTTTCAGACGTGGAGCCCTCGAAAAAACTCCTCCTAGTGGCCGTGGCGGCCATCTTCCTTTCCGAATTGTGTATTTTGCTTCATATCTCCTGAACCAAACATGATAACACCGAACAGATGTTGTCTACCCCTATGTTTTGAAGGTCAAGGATTACAATGATACCATATACAACATCATAAAGTGTTCAGGTGGCCATTTACCTTTCCGCCATAGCCGAATAATGTATTTTGCTTCATATCTCCTTAACCAAACATGATAACACTGAACAAATGATGTCTACCCTCATGTTTTGAAGGTCAAGGATTACAATGATACCATATACAACATCATAAAGTGTTCTGGTGAATAGTTAAGTGGTGACCTCAGACCTCATAATGTGCCAGGGAGTTTAAGGAAGTTTAATAAAAACAAAGGTGCCACCCAGGGTGCGAAATAAGGGGGAGCTCGGGGAGCTATAGCTCCCCTAGTGGTGACATGAGCTCCCCTGGAAACATGGTTTGTGAAATTTTGGGGGAGCTCTAAAATATTCCAAATTGCGATGGATTTATTCCAAGTTGTGACAGATTTTACCTGGTGTAATATGATTTGTAGAGGCATACAATCTATTTTGATGTTGGTATTAGGTATATAAATGATATATAATAGCCTATATAGCCTACATATAGGCCTTTATTGGCTACAACTATGCGACAGTAACTTGCAGCGGGGTGCACTGACGCTGAACCCCTCATAGTGATAAGTAGGTGGACAATGCGTGGTGCTGAAATAGCCGACATGCGGTGTGTGGTTTGAAAAAGTAACGCCAGCTCAGTAAATAATTCAAACTTAATGTTTACTTATAGGCTATGTGAATGTGACTGCACCACACATGTGAACAGTAACAAAGCAAATGCAGTTTAATTTTATGAAAAACATTGACAACTAAATCGGCGCAAAAAAAAAAAAAGAAGCTGAATCCGCTTAGCCTATATGCTCCTGAAAAACATTTAATGACAGAGCAAACACGCTACATTACTAGGGATAGTAATTACAATGAGCCATTCATTAAAAATAGAAAAAATAATATTAGGCTATTAAATCTCACTTAATGAGAAAACTGGCATCTCCCATCGGTCACTATTTGTTGGCTATCTGGTGATATGGACGTCTTTGAGTGTCTAGAAAAGCGCTATAAGTCTAATGTATTATTATTATTTGTTATTATTATGGATGTCACTTTAATCCGGCAGTTCTCAAGGTTTTTATGCACCAATCGATTCCTCTAGTCCGTCTTTATCGCATTCATTGATGAAAAGGACAACTTGCATGTATAGGTGGAAGGGAACATTCATTGTGAGCACGGAAAATGTGAGTCTCTCACAACGGCTTTGCATTGATGAAACCAGGTAGGATGAACGCATAGTTCGCTGTCCATTCCTCTTTAAATGCCCTGTTTTCACCGTCAACTTTCCTCTTTAGACCTTTGGAGAGTGACATTATGTTTCTCTTGCTAGCTAGCAGGTTAAATGTTTAGCTAACTTCACCCGGCACCAAACAACCAATCCAATAATAATGTGACCTTGTAAGTCTGGGAGGAGGGGGGAATCATTATCAGAATAAAACTATGTTAAATAATTATTAGAATAAGTTAGGCTGCGCTACATCGTCAGTCCACACATGTATTATTCAAAACTATGGAAAAGGGTGAAACTAGGGTGAGAATCACAACACAAACTCGCTAGTCAAGCCAAAATACAGCAGCGAAATGGATTGGACTGCTACCTAGTTAACTAGAACACTACTTTACATTGTTACCTAGTTAACTAGAACACTACTTTACATTGTTACCTAGTTAACTAGAACACTACTTTACATTGTTACCTAGTTAACTAGAACACTACTTTACATTGTTACCTAGTTAACTAGAACACTACTTTACATTGTTACCTAGTTAACTAGAACACTACTTTACATTGTTACCTAGTTAACTAGAACACTACTGTACATTGTTACCTAGTTAACTAGAACACTACTGTACATTGTTACCTAGTTAACTAGAACACTACTGTACATTGTTTAGCAGGCTCACAAAACAAGCCGTGTTAGTTGACTAGCGATGTGTCATTGATTTTCGACAACGCGGAAATGTGTTCACATTTTCCGAAAGAAAAGTCAAAGCATTAGAACGTAGAACGGAAAATCGCACGCGCGCTTTGCGCACGGAAAGCCACCGGCCCCGATTTGGCCTGAATTATTTTTTCCGTCAGGAGATTTTTTTTTTTTTTTTGCTTTAATCCCTGGGCTCCCCCGCACACCGTGATTTAATTCGCACACTGGTGCCACCACACACTACCCTGACACCTATTCTTCACTGTCTCCACAGTCTCCTCCACACTGACACAGAGCAGTGCACTTTAAGGAGGCTTTTCTGCACTTGCAATGCCCCCGGCAGCCTTTCTTGCAGCCACAACTCAAAAGTTCAAGGATGGACTGGCTTGCCTGTGGAAGAGTTGACCACAAAGGTTTCCCGTCACTTGGATCCATCCAACCCCAGTCTGTTGGTGATGGCATCTTAGGTGCAACCACAAGAGCTTGTCCCCAACCATGTCGTCCTTGGTACACTACTCTTTTCCCCTTCCTTTCTTGGTGAATAACTCAAGACGGGCTTCATCGATGTTGAGTTGGCTGCTGGTGCGATTATAGAGTGAATGAAATAATGAATTATCTTTATTGTCATTGTAACAGGTGCAACAACATTTAAATGCAAGCCCTAGGTTCTAACAATCAAACACAGTCCTAAGATAATAAAAAACAAGAATGAGACATAAATAGACATGAGGCATGATACTGAAGCGCCTGCCTGAGCGCAGCCGTATGAAGTGTTTGTAGCCAGGGTGGTGTGGGTCCTTGAGGATTTTGACTGCCTTGTTGAGACATCGGGAGTTGTACAGTTCTTCCAGGGAGGGGAGAGGGCATCCGATGATCTTCTGGGCCGAGTTGACGACCCTCTGGAGCGCTTTCCTCTCTGTGGCTGTGCAGCTGAGGAGCCACACGCAGATGCAGTACGTGAAGATGCTTTCCACGGAGCAGCGGTAGAAGGACACAAGCAGGTCTTGTCTGAGGTGGTAGTTTCTGAGTATTCTCAGGAAGTAGAGTCTCTGCTGTGCCTTCTTGATGATCGCCGTGGTGTTGGTTCTCCAGGTCAGGTCATCCTCCAGGTGGACGCCCAGGAATCTGAAGACTGAGACCATCGATGTACAGGGGCTGTATGACGGTATTCTTCCTCCTGTAGTCCACAATTATCTCCTGGGTCTTTAGCTTGTTCAGCTGCAGGTTGTTGGTTTTACACAGGACTGACAGCTGCTCCACCTTGTCGCGGTACGCGGCCTCGTCACCTTCGGAGATGCAGCCCACCACGGTGGTGTCGTCAGCAAACTTGATGATGGCGTTGCTGGGGTGGACGGCGATGAAGTCGTGGGTGTAGATGGAATAGAATAGGGGACTCAGCACGCAGCCCTGGGTGGATCCGGTGCTGAGGCTGATGGCTGTGGAGGTGTGGGGGCCTATCTTGACCCTCTGGGGGCAGTCAGACAGGAAGTCCTTGGACCACCGGCAGAGGAGGTGGTCTAGTCCGAGGTCTAGGAGTTTGGGCACCAATCTGTCGGGTAGGATGGTGTTAAATGCCGAGCTGAAGTCCACGAAGAGCAGCCGTGCGTAGCCCCCCCCCACTCTCCAGGTGGGACAGGGTAGAGTGGAGAGTTGTGGCGATGGCATCCTCCGTGGACCTGTTAGCTCTGTAGGCAAATTGAGAAGAATTGTGAAGCGCTCCACAGTAGACATAACTTCCTCCGGTATGCTGTTTGGAGCCTGTGACAGAGCCATGAAGGCCTCTGTTGCCATGTCATAGGCATTCCAGGTATCCCATGCTGCCTTCTTGCCCCTGGTTGCAAATGCACACACTGTCACAGCTAGTAAAAACATGGAACACAGGAAGAGCCTTTGATTTGATCTCATGGATGGGTATGTACCTGAAGTTCTTACTAGTCCCAAACGCCACCCACAGCTCCTCAATGTCCAGCTCAGACACGTGTGCAATGGCTAGGACCACAACACAACTGTGTCCACAGTGCGCAGGATGATCTTTCTATACCCCTTTCTTGTAGCATCCGCCACATTCGTTGTTTGGTACCTGTACTGTAGCAATGACAATAAAGTCCATTCATTCATTCATTCATTCATTCATGGAGTAGCATCCTTGTATCTGCTTCCTCATGTGTGCAAGGGGAAAGATGATGTGTGTCTAGTAGTGGGTGAGTTGACAGAGCATTGGGTCCGTACCTGGAAACAACTTGTTTGGTCGTTGACATTTCCACAAGGTTCCTGGCCAGGAAGTGAAACAGTTCTGTTTTGTTTTCGTCCACTCTCAGGAAACCTTTCCAGTTGGTTGGTATCTTGTTTTTTCCATCCACTCTTGTTCTTGTGCCCGTTCCTCGCTTCTGTCTTGTCTGGGACTTTAAGCTGTTTGCTTCATAGCAGTCCCACACCACATCCACTCTGTCAACACTTTCCAAGTAAGGTGCAACAACTGAAATACCTACATTCATAGCCTAATAGACAATTCTGGAATTAGAGAACTATAGTAAATAAATTCTTATATGAAATATATTGTGAAAATTGAATATGCATATTCTCAGATACTGCGATTTCATTTTAATCATTCTCAGTCACAACGTCACTGATTTCACCACTAACTATTCACCAGAACATTTTATGATGTTGTGTATGGTATCATTGTAATCCTTGACCTTCAAAACATGGGGGTAGACATCATTTGTTCAGTGTTAAGTTATCATGTTTGGTTGAGGAGATATGAAGCAAAATACATAATTCGGCTATGGCGGAAAGGAAAATGCCCGCCATGGCCACCTGAACACTTCATGATGTTGTATATGGTATCATTTTAATCCTTGACCTTCAAAACATAGGGGTAGATATCATTTGTTCTGTGTTATCATGTTTGGTTCAGGAGATATGAAGCAAAATACACAATTGGGCTATGGCGGAAAGGAAAACGCCCGCCATGGCCACTAGGAGGAGTTTTTGCGAGGGCTCCACGTCTGAAAATGTTCAGGACCCCAAACTGTACAAGTGTACCAAGTTTTGTGCTTTTATGAAAAAGTGAACTATTTTTTCACATATTAACTATTGACTATACCAACTAGTGGACATATTATAGATTGGAGCAAATCGCATGTGACTAGATTATGAAAAGGGGAGGTAGAGGTCTCCCCGAAATGTCCATGGTCGTAGTGATTACTGCGCCATTATACTACCAAAATATAGTTCCCTCTCCTACCCAACTGTATAGCCCTACTATACAATGAGTATGTGTACAGTGTATAGTAAGACATTTGTTTTACTTCCTTTGATTCGAAAATAATGCCCGTGTATTCAATAAATAAAATATTTATAGAATTCAGTATTCTGTGAACCAATGAATGATACGAGAATTGTATTACGTGCGCAGTAATACTCAGGTTGAGAAGCCCTACAAATAACCTGATACAATTCGTATCGCAGACAGTTGAGTCTGAGATTTGAAAGAAGTCACTATGTAAGTACATGTGTGTATATAGCGCCTAGCGCAGACAGCAGAGTAGCATTGGCGCGACTATATGAAGCCATCAGTAGCCAACAAAGCACTGATCCACAGGCTATTCACATCATAGCGGGGGACTTCAATCATGTCGACCTGAAGGCAGTACTACCCAAGTTCTATCAGCATGTGAAATGTGCAACGAGAGGAGAAAAAACACTGGATAAGGTATACACCAACATCAAACGTGCTTACAAGGCTAGTCCGCTAGCTCATCTAGGCATGTCTGACCATGTGTCAATCCTCCTGATTCCTGCATACACTACAATGGGGAAAAGTGCTCCCATCACCACTAAGACTGTCAGAACCTGGCCAGAAGGGTCCGCTCCACTGCAGATCTGCCTAAATGACACCCTATGGCAGGAATATGAGCATGAGGACCTGGAACAGTACACGTCGTTGGTTCTGAACCACATAGTGAACTGCACCAACTCAGTCACCGTGGACAAACGGGTCCGGGTCTACCCCAACACGAAGCCATGGATGACTGGGAAGGTCCAAAAACTGATCAACGAGAGGGACAACGCCTTCTTCGCAGGGAAGAGCACACCGCTGTACAGCTCCACCAGGGCCAACCTAAAGCGCGGCATCAAAGCGGCCAAGGCAGAGCACAGAGAGAAGATTGAGGAATGCCTCCTGAGCAACGACTCCAGGCGGATGTGGCAGGGGGTTCAGCAGATGACAAACTTCAGAGCCAACAGGCTCACAGCCGCAGAGGACGACCCCCTGCTGGCGGGAAAGCTGAACACCTTCTACGCCCGGTTCGACGAGGGGCGAACGGAGGTAACCGCAACACAAACACCACTCTCTCCAGCTCTCAGCAGCCTCACCCTCACAGAGCATGAAGTGAGACGCGTACTGAAGGCGGTGGACCCCAGGAAAGCCTCGGGGCCGGATGGCGTCCTGGGACGGGTGCTGAGAGACTGCGCCGACCAGCTGGCCGGGGTTTTCACCAACATCTTTAACCAGTCCCTGTCCCAGGCCACCGTCCCACCCTGCCTGAAAACCTCAACTATCATCCCAGTCCCGAAGAAAAGCACGGTGAGCTGCCTAAACGACTACCGCCCGGTGGCACTCACACCAATCATCATGAAGTGCTTCGAGAAACTAGTCCGGGCCCACATACTCACACGCCTCCCGCCCAACCTGGATCCATACCAGTTCGCCTACAGAGCCCACAGGTCCACAGAGGACGCCATCGCGACGACTCTCCACGCCACTCTATCCCACCTGGAGAGGGGAAACAGCTACGCGAGACTGCTCTTCGTGGACTTCAGCTCCGCCTTCAACACCATCCTTCCAGACAGGCTAGTGACCAAACTACTAGACCTGGGTCTATCACACTCTATATGTGCGTGGATCAAGGACTTCCTGACCGACCGCCCCCAGAGGGTGCGGGTGGGCCCCCACACCTCCACAGCCCTCAGCCTCAGCACTGGGTCCCCCCAGGGCTGCGTGCTAAGCCCCATCCTCTACAACCTCTACACCCACGACTTCACCCCCGTCCACTCCAGCAACTACATCGTAAAGTTTGCAGACGACACCACCGTGGTGGGATGTATCTCGGGGGGGGACGAGGCGGCGTACAGGGATGAGGTAGAGCAACTGAGCAAGCTGTGCAAGGTTAACAACCTGCTGCTAAACAAGTCAAAGACCCAGGAATTCATCGTAGACTTCAGGAGGAAAAAGTCCGAGATCCAGCCCCAGCTCATCGACGGAGAGAGCGTGGAGAGAGTCTCAACTAGTGTTGTTCCGATACCGATACTAGTATCGGCATGGCCACCGATACGCACAAAAATGCTGGTATCGGTATCGGCGAGTACTAACAAAAAAAAAAATACGATTTTTTTTTTTTTTTTTTTTTTTTAGTACTAAAGTTATTTTGTTTGTAAATGTTCACTTGCTGTTGCACTACTACTACGACTGTTTTATATCTTAAATGGATATTGCACTGATTGGCATCTGTGAGAGCCACATTTCAGGTTTTATAAGGGGTTGATTTTCTTGTCACCATACCAGGTAGACAATAAAAAAAAGTTCTATAGTATTCACTCTCTGTTGGTATTTTTTCCTGTTTTACAAAGGTTTTGAGCAGTGCCAGACTAAGTGTTAGCAATAATTTTACATCGAGGTGAGTATGCGGCTCAAAAAACATGTTTTTTTGTTTTGTTTTTTCAAACGCCGTGGTATCGGATCGGTACTCGGTATCGGCAAGTACTGCACGGTCAGGTATCGGTATCGGTATCGGGATCAAAAAATGGTATCGGAACAACACTAGTCTCAACCCTCCGATTCCTGGGACATCACATGCGGGATGACCTGGCCTGGAAGGACAACACAAAAGGCACCATCAAGAGGGCACAACAGCGGCTATACACCCTGAGATGCCTCAGGAAAGAACACAACAAGCAGGAGATACTGGTGGCCTTCTACCGCGGCGCAGTGGAGAGCATCCTCACCTACGGCATCTGCAACTGGTTCTACAGCTGCACAACAGCGGAGAGAAACGCGCTACAGAGAGTCGTGAGAACAGCACAGAAGATCACCGGCGCCCCCCTCCCCTCTCTGGAAGAGCTGTACAACACACGCTGTCTCAGGAAGGCCTCCAAGATCTCCAGGGACCCGACCCACCCTGGGCACGTACACTTTATCAGGCTGCCCTCGAAAAGGAGGTACAGGACCCCGGCCGCTAAGACAAACAGACTGAAGAACTGCTTCTACCACAGGGCCGTCAAGGCCCTGAACACAGCAAAGGCCTAAGTTCTGGGCCCAGGACAGTCTGGACGGATTGTATGGCAGCTAGTGCTGAGGCACAAACATGTACATTTCAAGCCTGCAAACTGTGACACTTTAAATAACGTGAAAAAATACTTTTGTGCAATATGACAACCCTAGTTGACTATCTGTACAGTATAGTACAATGGATTGTGTACATAGCCTTTATTTATGTAAACCAGCTCCTTACCTTCTTGTGATTTTATTCTTTTTCTAAAAGAATTTTAAAAAAAATCCTTTCCTAACACCAGGGGAGCCACCCCTCCTAAATTTCGTTGTTTGGTACCTGTACTGTAGCAATGACAATAAAGTCCATTCATTCATTCATTCATTCATTCATTCATTCATTCATTTATTCATTCATTCATACATCTAAGGCATTCTATGAAAAAATAGAGCTAGCTACATGATGTTTATTACCTTACATGCTGCTAGATAATCACTGTGAAAGTAATTAAAGAATATAAGCTTTTAATTGAGCCACACGAGATGGTTTCAAGTCCAGTTGCCAGTTGTGATTTTAGCGAGCTAGTTTAGACAGGCCGCCTGTTCTAACGCAATGTTTAAATGTTCAATAATATTAGCCAGTTAGTAATTAATACATCTAAAGCAATGCATTTTAACTGTAGACTACAGAAGCAACGATGACTCCATTTGCTAATTTATGAACTGCAAAGTGGTTGTTAGTTAGCTAGCTAAGTCTTGTTTCTTGCCTCGTGCAGCACTTTGCGCCAGTATGTGGTCACGACTGTGGTCACGACATGTGCTCGTGACTGTCTTTAATTGTGTTCCAAATGTATACGTGGTAGTCATGTCAAACTTTGCTATGTTAAAATTGTAGAATGAGAAGTTTAATTTGTATGTTTCTTCCAGTTCCATTCCAGTTTGAACCCAAACCCTAAAATGACGGGTCGAGCCAGAGCAGGATCGAGGGGTCGTGCACGCGGTCAAGAGACTGGGCAACCAGGGGCGGTGTCGGTGAGTTCATTAATAATCCTTATACACATCAATTACCAACATATTGTAGGAATTAATTCTGCCCACAGGATTTCGCCGTTACGCATGGCTGTACCAACATGGCTGTATGAATTGAGGCTACTGTAGGGTCTTGATGGTCAAATCTTATGTAAATGTATAAATTAAAATGTGTGATGTGAGAACCCCTGATCTTGGAGAGAGCAACAGCAAGACACAATAATTTGGGCAAGGGTGATCACAAAATGTCAGAGGTTTTCCGGTATGAAGATTTTATCAATTGTGTAGTGTATCCTCGATATAAATATAATAGGATGAGAATGGATCAGGCTAAATAATCCTATGATGGCATCTCTGCCAGAAGACAACAAATGTAATGCTGAATTTATAAGGTCACTATTGTATTCTGTCACTGTAATAGTTTTTAGGCATATCATTAATTCAGTTCTGACTGTATTTGAATGCTCTTGCACTACTAATTGAGTGGTTAAGATTACTTCACTTACCTTTATGAGTTTTCACAGTAATTTTGTGGAGTGTTGTTGATATGAAACATGAGTTATTATAGGAACTGGTAAGGGCTTTCAATAAAGTATTTTTGATTACCGGTACATTTTTATGTTTTTTCTTAAAGGCTCCCCCTCAGGAGGAAGCACGGCCAGTTCACTCCACTTCTGAGGGTCAACTTGTGGGTCGTGGAAGACAGAAAATTGCCCCGGGACCTGTGTCCTCAGAAGGTGCAGTGTTCTATGGTCATTTAAAGTAGCTAATGCATATTAGGGGTGCAACGGTTCTCTGTTTATATTGAACTGTATGGTTCGCCATCCACGGTTCAATATGCACCAGTGAATTTTCGGTGTATGATGCGTTCCATTGAGTCAGAGGTCGAGTTTGTCTGGAACGCAGTTGCTTCTGTAACTTGTTCAAATGTTTGTTCATGGCGAGCGGATTTGAGAGTTGAGGGAACGAAAACAGTGAACAGAAACGTTACTGCAAGCATTGATTAATCATGTCTTTCTGCGCATATGGTCTACCTGTCAAGTCTAAAGTGCACTTTTACTTTTAATTCTTCCTCTCCTATGAATGAATGAATTAATGAATGAATGGTCTTTATTGTCATTGCTATAGTACAGGTACCAAACAACGACATTTGGGAGGGGTGGCTCCCCTGGTGCTAGGAAAGAAAAAAACTAAAAAAACAAGAAGGGAAAGGAGCTGGTTTACATAAATGAAGGCTATGTACACTATCCACTGTCACTAGAGGAAGGTGGTGGCAGGTGGTGAATACCGTCATGAGGACAGGTCAACATCAGTCCAGAGTCATTATGATTCCTCATGTTCTAGTCACATGTTCATGACAGGTTATTGACATAATCCAGGTAGAAACAATGTCTTTGTGATAACCCAGGAGTGGTGAATCAGGAAATGGAGGAGGTGCTGGTGTAGTATCTTAGTTGGTCAACTTTATATAGTAACTCTGCATGGTGGGACAGACACAGGCATCTCTCAGCTGCACTGACCAACTTCTCTGGTTCTGCTCTGTAGCAGGCAACATAGGAGGAGGATGTGAAACTGTGCCATCTAGTGGCCACAGCTGGTAATTTAACTCAAACTCACATTACCGCAATCTTTGAGCAAGTCAATAAATAATATGATTGTTGCATTTGTGGAAAAGGGATGATTTCACTAGGAGAACCCTGGTGGCTGCATAGGGAAGTTGAATGTGCTGTTCAGATGCACCAATCATCATGAAGTGCTTCGAGAAACTGGTCCGGGCCCACATAGTCACACGCCTCCCGCCCAACCTGGATCCATACCAGTTCGCCTACAGAGCCCACAGGTCCACAGAGGACGCCATCGCGACGACTCTCCACTCCACTCTATCCCACCTGGAGAGGGGGAACAGCTACGCGAGACTGCTCTTTGTGGACTTCAGCTCTGCCTTCAACACTATCCTTCCAGACAGGCTAGTGACCAAACTACTAGACCTGGGACTATCACACTCCATCTGTGCATGGATCAAGGACTTCCTGTCTGACCGCCCCCAGAGGGTGCGGGTGGGCTCCCACACCTCCACAGCCCTCAGACTCAGCACTGGGTCCCCCCAGGACTGCGTGCTAAGCCCCATCCTCTACAACCTCTACACCTACGACTTCTCCCCCGTCCACCCCAGCAACTCCATCATAAAGTTTGCAGACGACACCACCGTGGTGGGCTGCATCTCAGGGGGGGACGAGGCGGCGTACAGGGATGAGGTGGAGCAGCTGGGCAAGCTGTGCAAGGTTAACAACCTGCTGCTGAACCAGTCAAAGACCCAGGAAATCATCGTGGACTTCAGGAGGAAAAAATCGGAGGTCCAGCCCCTGCTCGTCGATGGAGGGAGCGTGGAGAGAGTCTCAACTCTCCGATTCCCGGGGGTGCACATACAGGATGACCTGTCCTGGAAGACCAACACAGCAGCCATCATCAAGAAGGCACAACAGCGGCTCTACTTCCTGAGAGTCCTCAGGAAATACCACCTCAGACAGGAGCTGCTTGTGACCTTCTACCGCTGCACAGTGGAGAGCATCCTCACCTACTGCATCTGCGTGTGGTTCTCCAGCTGCACAGCCGCAGAGAGGAAAGCGCTCCAGAGAGTCGTGAGATCGGCCCAGAAGATCATCGGCGCCCCCCTCCCCTCTCTGGAAGAGCTGTACAACACACGCTGCCTCAGGAAGGCCTCCAAGATCTCCAGAGACCCATCCCACCCTGGGAACGAACACTTTGTTCGGCTGCCCTCAGGCAGGCGGTTCAGGACCATGTCCGCAAGGACAAATAGACTGAAGCTCAGCTTCTACCCTAGGGCCATTCAGGCCCTGAACACAGCAAAGACCTAGGTTCTAGGCCCTGGACAATCTAGACAATTTGATGGCAGCTACTAGATTGTAATCATAAGTGCAATACTGAAATACAACTGTGAACATTTCAAACCTGCAAACTGCGACACTAAATGAATGTGCAATAATACTATGTGCAATATGACAACCCTCGTGTACATAAGGTTCAGAGATAGGAAATGTTAGGATATTTATAGCATAGCATAGAGTTCAGCACAGTGTTTTATTTGTATAGTATAGTATAGTGGATAGTGGATATAGCCTTTATTTATGTAAACCAGCTCTTTTCCCTTCTTGTTTTTAGTATTTTTTTTCCTAGCACCAGGGGAACCCCCCCTCCTAAATTTCGTTGTATGGTACCTGTACTGTATTAATGACAATAAAGACCATTCATTCATTCATTCAACATCCACTCTGTTCCTGGCCTCTGTCCAACACCACTCCCCCTACAAGTCCACACACACACAACACACACACACACACACACACACACACACACGCACACACACACACCAACACCACTTCCTGTACAGTTACAGAGACACAGAACCAGGAAGTGTTCCCACCCAGAAGCACACACAGAGAAACAAAACTTATCTGCTACTCCGTCTGGTAGTGAGTGAAGCAACATGGCAGAGAGCATGGACTCTGTTAGTTGTCCGATCTGTCTGGATATACTGAAGGATCCGGTGGCTATTCCCTGTGGACACAGCTACTGTATGGGCTGTATTAAGGGCTGCTGGGATCTGGATGATCTGAAAGGGGTCTACAGCTGCCCTATGTGTAAGGAAAGCTTTATCCCAAGGCCTGTTCTGAGGAGAAACACACTGTTGGCTGAATTAGTGGAAGAGAAACGAAAGAATAGAGGACTACAAGCTGCTCCTCCTGCTCACTGTTATGCTGGACCTGGAGATGTGGCGTGTGATTTCTGCACTGGGAGAAAGCAGAAAGCCCTGATGTCCTGTCTGGTGTGTCTGGCCTCTTACTGTGAAACTCACCTCCAGCCTCACTATGAATCTCCTGCCTTTAAGAAGCACAAGCTGGTCAAAGCCTCCACACAACTGCAGGAGAAGATCTGCTCTCGTCATGACGAAGTGATGAAGATGTTCTGTCGCACTGATCAGCAGTGTATCTGTTATCTGTGTTCTGTGGATGAACATAAAGGCCATGATACAGTCTCAGCTGCAGCAGAAAGGACTGAGAAGCAGGTAAGAACCAGAACTACTCGTTGGTGACTCTGATAAAGGTAGAACTGTCTGGGTCTCCTCACTGGCAGCTGTCTGAGAATCAATGATAGGGAGGACGGAGAAAGAAGGAGAGTAACGTCATGTTAGAAATAAAGAGAGGAGAGTGTTTTTGGAAGGACTAAATGACAGGAGAGATGTTATTTATTGTTCATATTAGATTAATTAATGTGTATGTGTTTGTGAAATGAACTGGGCGGGTGTAAAGCTGAGAGTCCATGTCCTTGTCTCTTACACTGAAGTGAGTTAATGATTGAAAGAAACATTTGACCATGATTTTATGACAGGAGATATTTTGCTATAAGAGTTATAGGGTCAAGGTGTGATTTAGTTTGGCAGATTAAAACGGTCATCATGAATTCATAAAACCTGCAAATGATGTATTTTTCCTCAAAAGACATTTATTCCATATGTTACAAATTCCATGG